>NW_017097821.1:127414-218565 GCF_001412225.1 Nicrophorus vespilloides
TACTAGAAAATTATTTACTGCCTTCGTCGGTATTGGGTTTTTTGTTATTTTGTTCCGTAATAATTTTTGCCTCAGGAGATCATTTGGTTTGTTTGGGTTTTGTGTAAATCCTCACGGTAATGTTGACCTATTCATTTGGTCAGACATTCATAGCGTAAAACATGGGTTTGGTGGGATTCTGCGGAGAGGTGGGAGAAGTCATCGTGGCAGCAACGTTGCTGTCCTGCGGGGATACGCTTGCTGCACCCTCGGGAACTCCGCGTTCAATGAAGCGAGGTTTCGTTGGAGAATTTGGCATCGAGTCCTTCATGTACGTTTCGCTATCTGCTATCGAACAGTTATCTGGCGGATATCTGGGATAGCTGTGTCTGTTTATCTGCTGGTAACCGTTTGGCGGTCTGTAACGCGGATAATAAGTCTGCGTGGAACGTGCAAATTGCTGCTGGGGTGAGTCTGAACGAGGTGCGTACTGTAGTTGCTGTTGGTGCTGCTGCCTGACTTGATAGTTCTGGGTGTAAGCTGGATAATAAGGTTGATACGGTTCGATGTGGTTGTATGGGATGTAGACCATAGTTTGATGGTAGCCTTTGGAAACTTCTTGAGGCGGTGGTGACTGAGGCCGTCGAGTGGCGTTCCTCGGAAGCGATTGATAATAGTCTGGTGGTGCGGCGACTCTAGTTGTATAAATGTTCGTTCTGTACGTTCCTTGCTGTGGGCATCTGTTCGCACAATTTTGGTAAATGTTCTCGTCCACTAAAGTGGTAGGCCTATACTGTGCGTAGGTTCGTTTTATTTCTTCGCTGACATATTGGTAGGTGGGTGGTTGAGCTCTAATTTTATTGTCAACCCCACTCAAATTAGTCTCCGAATAATAAGGCCAAGCCACTGGGGGGTTTCGGGGCGGCGTACTCGTCGGAGGCTGCATCTGGTTTTGGATCTGCTGCAGAATTTCCGTCGTTGAACCGAAACGAGGTTTAATTCCTCTCACGCTGGGTCTCCTATTGAAACCGTAATCATCATGCTCGTCGTCTTCCTCGGCATCCGGCTGATACCTGAATATTGCATTAAAACCAGTTAAAATTGTTCGTTAATATAAATTTCGGGAATTTTCACTTACTTCTTCTTGATCCTCTCGATGCGGCTAGCATCCTGTTGCACGAACATTGCAAGTTCATCTCCGGACTCCGAAGCGGACGGCGTGCCAACTAAAACATCTGGAGCTATCCTCTTACTTTCCTCCTCGTCCTTCTTTAGACCATCCTCTATATCTTCTAAACTGTATTCAGTGCCAACGGAGCTGGCCATAGACATCCTATCTCCTTGGGTATTCATGTGATAGTAATAGTCGTCTGCAGCAACAGCTCCGCCTACGCATGCCGTGAGCGGCGCTAAAGTTGAGAGAAATTGCTTCCTGCTTTCCGTCGAGTTGACTTTAATTACAGTATTGTGTGTTTCCTGAGGTCCTCCCAAATCTGGTACGCCTGTGTTTAACTGCTTGTTGTTGACTTGAGTTTCAATCTGAATATCAGGTCGATCGCGCTTCGCGAACAAATCAGTGATCTTTCTGTAAGTCGACGATACTGAAGACGTCGATGAAGACGATGAGGAAGGGGAGTTTTTAACTGCAGATATTTCTGGTGAATTCCTCGCTTCTTCGCCCGGAGGACTAGCACGTGCCTTCTCTTGCTGGTTCTCCAAAGGTTCATCCACGTCGCAAGTCAACTGCTTAATACGTTCGACTAGTGAGTTGTCGGTCTTTGTGTTTTTCTTGCTACGCGGTTCGTAGCGAATCAGCGAGCGACGCAAAGTATTACGCTCGATGGCTCTTTTAATGGATTCGTCTGCTTCGCCTATAATTTGTGGCAATTTCGAACGTTTCGCTTCCTCGAAAGCTTTGAGGCTTTCGGCGGTCACCAAATATTGATGTACCGATTCGCCTTCGTCTTGTTTTCCGGCCAGCGGTTTAGTACATGGGAACAATTGCCGAACTGCTGAGTTCGGCTTTAGGCTATTATTGGAAATCAGCACGTGATTGCCTAACTTGAACGTGAGGGTCATCTCGGTGGATTCAGGACTCGCCGTCGGGACATTCGAATCAACTTCGTCCTTGCTCTCGACCATCTTTTTCAATGGTTTTTCGCATAGGTCACGTTTCTCTTCCTCCTCGATGAAACGCACGGAACGCTTGCTTCCACCTTCATCGTCCGACGTTATGTTGTCGTAAACCTTTCAACATGAACAATATTTGTGATTTACAATTTACCGTACATTCATATCAGTTATTTATTTACCTGTTGTTGTAACTGTTGTTGCTGATGCAGAAACTCGCTTCTCATATTGTTAACGTCTGCAGGCTGCTGTTTCCAAAGTCTCCCACCTTTCAGAATACCACTAATTGGAGAGCCTCCGGGCTGTAGACTCGGAGTGGGACTAGGACTAGACTCCTTTCTTTCATCTTCTAGCATTTCCTTCCGCTGTCTCCTCTCCGGTATCTTTGCTGGCATGGCAACTCTCGTTTCTGAAAATTTAAAGACATTCAAATTGCCACCATCACAAACTGCACACATTGAATTGTATTCTGGTTATCATTACTCTCTGACGGCTCTTTTCGTATAACCGTTTCGAAACAGATAAAGCTGTTGTAAACCGAGTTTGTAGCGGAACAATTTACACATACACACACCACTCTCGGTGATTATGTGGCCGTTACACGAGATGTACGGGATGTGTAACAAGTCGACTGTAGCACACGTCTGTTTTTATCCTGCAATTTAAAATATTATCCCAAATCCAGCAAACTACAATTACTAAATCACGTCCGAATTCGCGTTTCATATTTAACAAAGCGAAACAACGAGAGCACGTATCCAAATACACTTCCCTTTTTATAGGTATGCATAATAGTTCCAATGTTATTACGTGAATTAATCTTCCGGCACACCGAAGCACCTGATCTTCCGCCTGAATAATATTTAAGCTTTAAAATTCCTTTTATGCGCGACGCCGTTCAAATATAAAATGTGTTCAACTGTTTGCGCTTCTAGATCGATCGTGTGGTAGTAGGTGTCGTCGAGATGATTAATGTTTGCACAAAATTTGCCCTTTTTTGCCAACGGAGCATTTCAAATTGAAAAAATGTAAATTACGTACCCATTAAAACCATGTATTGAATGTTTTAAGAGCCACTTATCCGTTGATTAAATATCTCTTACAAACTACTCAAACTATTAAAGTTATTGAAGTATTCATATACTGTATTAACTTACTTTTATTAGATTAAATTAACATATTACGTTTGGTATCATATTTTAATGGTTTTAAGAATAATTATATATAATAGAGACAATTTGTTCTAAATTTTAAATTATAGAAATCCAATAGAAGTAGAAGAATTGTCTAGTCACAATGGGAATGTTAATAAATGTTAGGTGACTACAATATATTTGGTATAGAATAAAATTATCGATCGGCTCACGATTGTCTTAAAATGGATGAAAGTGATGAATAAATCTTGCGTTGAAAAAGGATGCGTAAAGCGACGAGTATGCCAAGTTCGGCCTTATTGTACCTTGGGTTCGGTCTTTGTTATGAAAGGACGAGGCGATCGATGTGGTAATAATTGAGGATAACTGGGACATCCTTCTGGGCCGACGGAGATAATTTTATTGGTGACTGCGGCGGTTTGGATTCGCGGAGAATTCGCGTTTGGATTTTCCGCATTTCGGTTTTTCGTTCGCAATGTTTTCCCAATCAATAATAGCTTTAACCGAATCAATTTCCTATCGGAAGAGGAGGAATACACGAGTATAAAACAAAATAGAATTTTCCCTCAAGCGATGACTGGCTGACAATCACATTACGAACACAATCATCCCCTCAATTACCTCTAAAATTGGAAGGCAAATATTGCACTCCACTTCAATTATAAATATTTTTCTTGAGGGGAAAAGACCTCTATCTCGATCTTATTTGTCTCCAACTGGTCCAATAAATATAGGAAATATCACTTCTAAATTATAAGTACATTTTGTTCGCTGACACAAACAGAGTATAAATAAAAAGATTTTTGGTTGATTTAATCGAATTTATTTACAACCATTTGGTTGAAAGGGCTCAAAGTTAGTTCTATATCCGTGCAGTCACTGCTGTGCAACCACTGTTAAACACATTATTGTATAGAGTTCCATTCGAATCTGCAATTACTATAAGTGAAAATTTATACTGTTAATTCAAATATTTTCAGTAAACTTATTTCACATATATTCATGAATAAATGTAAATGATTGTTTAAAAATAGTTTTAATACATGAAATATTTTCTTAGTAAGCGATTTCAGCTCTTTCCACGCATATTTTCAGTTCTTAAAATAGTTTATTGAAGTTTCAACAAACCCAAAAATATGGATCAAGGTTAGAACATGTAAACTATTTACTAGACTACTACCATCAATTTTAAATTATTATTTAAAAAAATAGTACAAGTAAAAAAAATATGCTTATTTCAAAGAAAAAATCCTAAAAATGTGGTCTTACAAGAAGTAAATTACTTGAAATGATTATATAAGTAACAAAGTATTAATTATTGGAAACAATTAATCCGAACTGAAATTTCTTAAACGAAAGTGCAAGAATATTGCATTAATTGCTTCCGTTAAATCCAATTTAAGATACTTGTTGCTTAATTTGAGCACTAATTATTAAGTTCCAGAGCAAGCGAGTGCAATGTTCCTTGATTACGACCAAAACTAAATTTACTTATCCACGGTCTTATTAAATGCGTCGGCGTTCATTAGTTGCATTTAGTCACGCGGAAGAGCAAATTCTTGCGAATAATCAATAAAACAAAAGTAAATAAAAATAGAATTTCATTTATTTACAGTAATCACGTAGATTTGGCGTAACGTTCATTCCTTAGTCAGTTTAATTAATTGATTGATTTTCTTTAAATATGAAACAGTAAATTTGCAATTAATTATTATATAAAATATTATTATATTTATTGATTTATTAAAGAAAGTTTTTTCAATCATTTTTTTTTCAGTAATTTCTGATAAACTCATTCAAAGTGAATGTTATATAACTCAGTAAATATAGAGTTGAAATTAATATCTTAATTCAGCGGTGTAATTAAAAAGCTTCACTAATCCGGCATCTTTTGTATGATTTTGTTATTGGGTGTTGATGATGAATTCGGTGGAATCCCGGAGTATAGCGAAATTAATAGGTCTATTTATATGCAGAGGCAAATGATCCGTGGAAAATTGGATGGATGAAATCTTGAGGCGAAAGGAATTCGCTCATTATTACTTCCAACCAATTTACTCGCATTACCGTCCAATATCCAGGGACCTATTAATTGAAAACAATTACCATCTAACACATCAAATATTCCATTTAATTAATATTAATGGTGACTTTCAAAGGGATGAGAACAGGTATCAGGAATAATCTCGCGTCGTGCAACTTTAATTAACTGTGACGTTCATTAATGCCGCGATCGTTCGTGGAATTGCAGAAAATATCGACGCATAATGGATTGTGTATTTACGGAAACCAAAATGGTGGTGAACGATGCGGAGGAATCGATTTTGTTGTATTTCATCATGGTCGGATGTTTGAGTTGCACTGCTTCATGGAACTTATACGATGATTAATCCCTGTTACGTTTATTTTTCATCTATCTAATGGATACTGAATTTGCCTCTTCATAAATGGCGTTTGCTTCATTGAAATATAAATAAATCTGCTTGCAATATTTCACCATCAATATCGGAGTATACTAATTGCACGGATGATTTATTGATATAGCAAGAAAATATCCATTAAATAAAATGATATTCTTTCATTCACATTCCATACCATTATCTTCTCATCATATGAAAATTATTAGGAGATTATTCTAGTTTTCGATATGAAAACTCAACACTAATTAATTGATACATTATACTACAAAGGTCTAAAATGTACCACAAAAGTAAGTAATAAACGGAGAATATTTCAATAAATTTGACAGCTCATTGACATATCAAACAACAAATAACATACATTGGCTCAACTTATTAAATATTACTATATTATTAATATAATACAATATGTTCAATACTGAATAATTTTATTCTTCGTTCAGTTGCGAAACTACTACTCTTTGTTTACCGCATTTGGAAATACTTTGTATGAGAATGCATTAAAGCCACCAAACGAATGTAAACACCATCCGGTGCACTATCTTATAAAGACAAGTTTCTTTTATGTAATTTTATAACTACTTCGTAGTTGACCTTTTCTCTTGCACTTCCTTTTACTTGTACATTCTGTCTGTTGACTCACCGTATTATATACCAACACGCACTTTTTTAAATAACACTTTTTTGCTTGCATCCTACAGTGATTTTTAGTGTTCGGATAAAATGTTATCATTATACAAAATTTTGTTTTAATGTAGACAAAGAAAAATTAAAATTAAACAAATAATTTGGATTTTAAAACAACAGACTTATTATTCATGCTTCTAATTTTTACTTTGTGTATAAAAATGTACGATAAAATATGTATATTTTTATTTATATAATACATTTTCTTGATATTCTTGTTATAAGATTATTTATGCATGAATTCATCTTTCAGCGGAAATCTTAAAGAAAACCTCATCTGGATATTCATTTTCTAAAAAAATATTATTAATATTTTCCATATTATTTTTTTTAGCTTGAAATTGAAATTAGCAATATTTGTGTATTTAATAAAACGAGAACTCTTAATTTCCAGTTTACTTATATATATTTACAAATAATTAGCAACATGTTATAATAGGTAGCATCCACTCAGATGTAGACCTAACTAAGGCTTAGAATTGGTAAAGTGTGAATTATAATTTATTAGAAGTAATTCGTAAAAAGTAAATTCATAAAACAAGAAATTTTACCAATTAGTAAAATGGGAATTTCCAATAATATTTTTATGTGTGAAATGTACATTGGAAATTGGGAATTCGTAAAATGAAAATTAACTCTATATGTTTTTTTATAAAGCATAAAATGCAGTTAATCAGATGTACAATTTAAATTGGATTTGAAATTCGTAAAACAGGAATTCCTAAAATGAGAACAACTTGAATATATATACAACTAAGTTCAAACATGGAATCTAATAAACCTTGAATTAAGTTTATATTTTTTTTACACGTAATTCGTAAAACAAGAATTACCTAAACATATTAATTTAGATGTTTATTTTAACTTAAACTTGGAATTCGAAATACGAACTCTTGAACTTATGAAATACTAAAAGCTCTAACTTGTTACAAGCAGATATATAATGATAAAAAAAATAATTGTCCGAACAAAAATTGATAATTTCTTTAATAAAATATAATATTTTTGGTAGATCTACTATCTGTTTCGTTGCATTTGTTTATTTTGTCGTTTTTTATTATTAAAATTCATCCGACTTACGAACAAATTCGACATACGAACAACTCTTTGGAACGGAACTAGTTCGTATGTCGGGGGATACCTGTATTCTAAAACGTAAATACGTAAGGTATGTGTGCTTTAGAAGTGTTGCATGTTTAGTATAAGTAAATAGCATGCATGTATGAAAATATTAAAAATAAATATGGTATTGTGTGTTGAAAGTAATCCCAGTGGGTTTACGCTTTATGGATCATACATACGCGTCGAGTAATTAATTACAACGCAATCCGGAGCCTGTAATCACAGACACGTCCTGACTCTGCATTGCATAAATAATACAACAACCTTTTCCCCATCTCCTGAAATCCAACAAAAGAAAAATCATCCACTCCGCATTACATTTTCCCTCCCCCTATGTGTCGTTACTTTTTTTTTCGTTCTCATCTGATTCAGTCTCTTTTTTTCTTCTTCCCTTACATCTACTTCTTCTTCTTCACCACTTTCTCTCTGGCTTTGTCGGAGACAGTCATACGCCGGTCATACGCCGCTATTATTTATGGCAAAAGCTTCGCGCGGAGAGGATTAAGACGCCGGCAGTCGGGCAATTTCCATAATGCTTCGTAAGGATGAAAAGGGCGGAGAAGTAGGGGGAAAGGATTACATTTGCTCCTTTCGCAAATCCTCGCCGCACAGGATACGGCCGTCATACATATATCTCGCTAAATTCGCAATTCGTCCTTTTATTAACGGGGCGGGCGCGCACACCGCCGAGATTAATTCACTTTTGTTCAGTGCGGTCATTTGCGTGACTGACCGTCAATTAGTAATTCGCAGATTCAATCGTAATTAATTAATTTGCTCGATGGAATATGGCTTATCGCTTTGGCCATGCCCCAATAAATGCGAATCGCCTATTCGATTTATGCACAATCCGGAGGCGCCATCTTTAATGGACCGAGCCAAATCGACGGGCAAAAATGATATAAACAATTATTACTTCAAATGGAAACTAAATTCGCGATTCAAATTCAATTTCGAAATAAATTAGAACCGCTTGACGTTTAAACTGGTTACCATGGAAATGATATGCGTTGCTATGGAATTACACGTCAAACGTGCATGAAATGGTGCCCGGAATGATTCTCGTTAAATGCATTTTAATCACACGTGAATAACATTTTTCTAGATATTTTATATTGCTAAAAACGTTCTATCTATCTATAAGAGTCACAATTATTTAATATTAATAAAATTATACACAGAATTACCTCGCATAGTGCGGGTAATTGCTTACTGATAATTATAAATTGATTAGCGCAAAGAGTCAATTTATTTTTAATTTATTTAATTAAAATTTGGGTCATTTTGAAACTTTCAAACCGTACTATAGTAAAATCGCACTGATCAAAACTGGACAATGCGAGTTACTGCTCCACTTAATATATGTAATCATACTTCATGAATTCAAAAACAGCAAAATTTGAATTTGATTACAGCAAACTTTCTGTCTAATGTAACTTTGTTTTTTGTTTAATTATTACAAAGTGATAATTTAAAAACAATTACTAATTTTGTTCTAAATATCTAATTTTTTATGTATTCTAAAATATTTATCCTCCATATTCAAATAAAACTCAAAAACCATACCAGTTTATTTATATCAATTTGTAATCCACTAATGGATTCTTAAACATTCTATATTCAATCGATAAATTATAGTCATCTTATCTATTAATGTTATTACCAATAAAGATTTTTATTATATTTATTTGTAAATAATTGGATTAAATCAGAAATAATTATGTAATAAATTTTTCTTTGCCATATTAATAAATTTCCGAAAAAATATTCTAAAAACGTAGTTGAATTTAAATTGCAAAATTTACACCTTTCATCAATTTAAAGACAATTAAAATTAACCGAAAGTTATGATGGAGTTTATATGTATCTGTCACTCGGTATAATCCGCATATGAATTCTAAAATAGCGCCGTGTGTTTACACATTTAGATTAGGAAATTGTGGCCATCCATTAGCTTGCACATATTAGTTTTGCGGGATTCGCACAGCCATTCGGGTTGCATCAATATTCAATTACTTGGATTATTGCGTAAGACAGAAAGGTCTCTCGAGCTGCTACTAATTAGAGTTTCATTACCGCCCGTCTGTGTGTATCCGCACCAATTAAATGTTATGTTGTACATGTATTCAACATTTTCGTTAACTTTCATTAAAATTTATCGCATTAATTAATTAAATCGATACTGTAAGTAAGTAAGTAACGTTAATTAACTGTTTTTTTTTGTTATTTTTGTCTATTTCTACTTAATTAAGAAAATAATTGCTGAATATTTATGCATTCGCGAGAATAAAATGTCATTTCTCACAATTAAACATGTTTATAAAATATTATATGTACAGAAATTGTTGTATACTTAATGCTAATTTCATTATCCATGAAATAAAGTGATAATTTATGATTTTGTAATATCAAAAATGAAGAAATTCCATTGGAGATCACTTGTTGCTTTCTACTTCTCTCGATTAATGCTATTAAAGAAATCCGGCAGTCCGATAATTCAATACGGGAAGCGAAAACAAAGCGAGTTCAATCTGTGCGCAGTTTTTCAAAGATAATTGCACGATTGCTTGGTTAATAATTGGAAAGCGTACATGCTGTTAAATGTAGCAAATAAATAGCAAAACTCCAGACAAATAGGACTGCTTTCAGTAGAACGGAGACAATTTGTTAGAGCAATATGTTTTAACGCAAAATACACACTCAAAGTTCTTGTGCTCGATAAAATGTACAAACAATATATTAATGCTCAGTAGCATTTCTAAGGTCGGTTAACCAGGCAAATGCCAATGATGGAGTCCCAAACAGTGTTTAGTTAGGGGCAGTAAATCAGAATCAAACTCGCTCATTATTTTTATCCTTAATAAGTTGAATTTTAGCTTTATTTTTACTTCTTTTTATTTACTAAATCCAAAGTTATTATATATTTTTAATAAATTATTAGCATACATTTATTATATTAATTACTATAATTAATACAAAAATTGTCAAATGATTATATTGATAAATGTTTTAATAATAACATATATTTCGTTTGGTACTGATACTTAATTATTTATAGTGACTTAATTACAACAATAACTCGCATATTCGATTAGTCCGGATTTACTATACTCCGGTTGAAAATTTCAAAACGAACTAAGTATTTATTGAGCATAGTAAAAATAAATTAGTAAAAATATTATTAGCATATATAAAAAAAATGTTTCAAATAGTATAGGATATTGGCGAAACTGATTACCGCCGGATGTATGTACAAAAAAAAAACTAATTCTGATTTGCGGAAGTACAGAATGTATAAAGGCAAATTGCTATTTACTGACGAAGCGTATTTGAATTTATGATTATTTGAATTTGAAACTGTTGGAGTTTCGGCGAAACAAAAATAAAAGAGGAGTGTATACTAACCGGGTTCAACTGGAGGCGTCGTTGGGGTGGTCTGTTGACTTTGGTCCATTTTTGCCCTTTCAATTTCTTGGTCGGAGATTTGTTCGTCCTCTGATCCCCCTGAAATATGAAAGAAATCAATCTCATTCTCATTTCCAAAAGAAAAAAAAAACATGTTTCCCATCCAATCATTCCTTGTTTGCCGTACAAAGATCTTGCACTGTTTCATTGTCGTTTCCGTTCATTTTCTTGTAAATAGTCTATAAATACGACTACATAAATCAGTCTATTTAAAATTTCTAGAAGCGCGAATGAAGCACGACCGTCGTAAGCACGAAAAATTATACAAGTGCATTTTACTATTTTTAGTGTCGTTGGAACATTAGCAAATACTAAACGATCACCGGATTTCCTTGCTTTCATAGTTTTCTATTGCCAATACTATTTAGGCAAGGAATAAAAAACGTTTATCTGTAAATATGTGTTACATAATCACAGTTTGATAAATTATAGTAAACCTTAACCACTTGAAAAATAACACTTATCAACAATTAAAAAAATTGTTCCATTAGAATATGTTAAGTGTTAACACATGGCTGAATTGATTATAATACAATTATATCATAGTGTAATTAAAAAACTAATAGATTTGATAAATTAATCGAAACTTCCGTTATATTATATCCATTAAAAAAACTAGTGATTAAATAAGTATAAAAAAGTGTAGTTTCCTCGATTAATAATATAACGCGGTCTAATTAAAGCTTAAAATATCTATAAATTTATCTATTTACTATAAATTATTGTAACTTCGTTTAACGCTGTTTCATTTAGCGTTAAACGAGATATTGCAGTATTATATTTAGCTTGTTTTTTTCTTTTGCTACAGGGCGACTCGAAACTTGCTGTGTATGTTGAATACGAAGAGACGAGAAGAACACGTTGAACGTGATCAAGTTTAATTAGCAGCGAACATTGTATGTCTTCCGAGATAATTAATGAAAATGCCAATTGCTTGGCCCATATTTCGATGCGCTTTCACCTCACCTGCGGCGCATAAATTAATCCGATCCGATTGCAGCAATTTGCCGAGGCATTCCCCATTTCAGATCCTTATCAAATAGACACTTACACATCGTACGCAATGTTTATCTAATCAGGTTATTGATGCTCATTCCATTTCAAATCCTTAAACACACATTTCCTAAACAACAACAGAATTCCTGAAGCTACTGCACATTAATTATTTATAAAGTAAGACATCAACTCTGTTTGCAACAATATATATCTATATTAAGTTTATAATGTAGTTATTACAACTATCGTGAAAGTTAATTGATATACCATTTATACTATTTTATATTTTATCTAGTTATTCTATACATTACTTAGTTATCATATAAAATAACTATATTGTACAATATAAAATAAATGTATAAATTCTCAGTCTATTGAAAAATATAAATACTAAAAAAATGTAAATAACGAACGCAAATTTTAATGTTATTTATTTAACTATTTGTTATAATTTTTAGCAGTAACATAAACTAGTTGTAAAGTTTTCTTTGAATGAATTTGTAAATTTGTAAAACAATTGATAATGAAAGAATTCAATCTTTTTGTAATTTTGTACTTTCTCTATAATATATTTTTCAACTAATTTGTGTACGTATTAGCGATATCAAATAAAAGTAAGAATTTATTGCAAATGTAGTATTAAGCGACATAATATATTTCTCATACGTGGGAATAACTGCGAAATCGCGTGGTCGTTTGATGAAGTCGACCAAAGGATGCATTTCAATAAGGAACATCACTGTTTCATTACGTTCTCGTTGCGTTTCATTTTAACATTGATACGTTCTTGAGCATATACGGACTTTCCTATTAACTAATTGAATATGATTATAGAATCTACAAAAAAATGGTTAAAAATAGTTTATATAATCAAATAGTATTAAACGTTTTTTTTGTATTTTGTATCATTTCATTTTTGAACAAAACATATCAGTTGACAACTATCATTATCAGAAAGCCAAGTGTAGTAACAATAGCTATACAACTGGTTGTATTCTGAACTTGAACTATCTGCCTATGATACTGACTGCTAGATATATTCACAGGAGAGGAAGCACATTGTATTTGTTATTTATTGATCTGAAGTGCTGCCTATGAATGTTTAGCACGTACATGAATATCCAAATCTCTAATCGATACGTTTAAGTGACTTCGTGAATGAACGAGAGCGAGAGTGGGTGATGAATGGGTCTCCAGGATAATCAATCTTTATACGGCAACCAGTCCGAACCCTTAGAATTATTATCGAACGAGACTGAAAGAGGAATTAGTGGATGCATGAAAAACGCGTATGAATGAAAAAGGTACACAAAAGAAACAAAAATGTTAATTAAGATTAGTTTGTTTTAAAAAATGCTTTTATATAATCAGTAGTTTTATTAATTCTTTTATAGACTTTGAAGAATCAGTAGTTTTATAAGAAAGAGAACAATATGTGAAATGTATCCATCTTTTTGTTTTTCCAGCTACTGTTTATTTATGTTTGTTTGTGTTCTTTATGATTCTGTGATACTTTTTCTTCGAACTGACATTGTATATTTCTATTTTACATATATATGCCTTTTATTGCTATATATTTGTATGCCAAAGTCAAAGTCATAAATAATATAAGAAAATACAAATATAATTAATAATATATTTTCTTTCCAGCGAAAAACAAACATAATAAAATGAATTGATTTTACTGTCAACATTATTTGATCTATAGCTTCATGTAATGAAATGCCTTTTTATTGTAATTGAGTCCATTAGCGTTTTATCACTGATATATCGTACACATTTTAGTATTGATTTATAAAAGTCCATATAAATTTATTCATGTGAACATTCATTATAAAATTATTATTAATTAAATTATGATAAATATTATAATTAATTTCGACGTGCATACTTATATTTTATGAAACATGTTTTCAATATTAATACCGAGATAGGTGGAATAGACGTGGTATCTCGTAATCAGGACGTGGATATGAATATGTAACATCAATTAACCTTAATCAATATACTATGATATT
This sequence comes from Nicrophorus vespilloides, assembly GCF_001412225.1. Taxonomy (NCBI): domain Eukaryota; kingdom Metazoa; phylum Arthropoda; class Insecta; order Coleoptera; family Silphidae; genus Nicrophorus; species Nicrophorus vespilloides. The sequence continues at coordinate 141,386 of NW_017097821.1, forward strand.
TCGAGCGGAAACAATGATCACGCTTCAATCTTCTCCAATATTGAATGAAAACGAACGTGTATTTTCTCTATTAATAAACCTGTAATCAAAGCTTTTACTATCACAATGTATTATTTCATAATTTTATGAATAAATTGATAGTACCTTTTTTATCTAATAAAACCAGTATTATAGTAAAATCAAATTGTTTAATGTGATTTAAGTATTCATCAATTTGATAGGAAACTTGCAGTTATTTACGTTTTTTTTTAAATAAATTTTGTATATTAAAAATTTGAGTAAGCATTATTGTTGTGAAATTGATAGTGAATTGCTGCAGTAAAGGAAAAACGAGAACAATACTAAGTGAAAGGTAACTCTCAAAATTATACACTACTGCTTCTCATTCCATTTGAAACCCAATCATAAATGTATTTTTGCTCCGTAATTACGAATAATGTTCTTAATTTCATTGCATTTTGGCATTACGAAACCGCATTTTTATCGATTACATATTGCATAATTTGTTGTATCATTTATTATTTCATCACATCATTATGAATATACCTTCTTCCTCGTCGCTGTATTCACATAAACGTTTAAAATATTATTTTAGTGTATCATCCTATTAGATCCTACAGGTAATTTATTGATTTAATCATTAAGTCCTATTGTTTTCCGTAGTTCGATTAATTTCTAATCGCTTGACTAGATGTTTTGTTTTCATTATTAATAGATGCGCTTGTTTCAATTACTGAAAGTAACATTTCAATTTCTTCTTAAATGATAATCAACATTAAGAACAATTTAGTTTTCAAATGATAATATTTAATTGTATGTATTTATGTAGTAATTAAATGTGTGAATTGTAATTTATATAAGGATTTATGGATGGAAATCAAATGAAATAAAAGAATAAAGTTAATAATGATATTATTGAATTTATGATGAATTAAATGTTCTACTAAATTTTTAAATTTAATAATATTGAGGATAACTGTGCAAGTCATAAAATGAAAATCTCGTAATTAATTTATAATCAAAAGGTTATAAGGTTAAAACTGCGGAGTAGCAATTAATTGAAAACTCAATTTAGATTGGTGCACAACCGAACCGGTGTTTAGATTATGTAAAATTAATTAACTTACGTTTCATCAGTGCTTTGTTATATATAAAAATATAGGAATCCAATTAGTGTTGATGGATTAAAAAAAAAGAGAAGCATGAAGATAGGAGGCAAACACAATTTTTGCGATCGGAGTGGCAGGAAAACGACCGCACTGCGCGCTGCATGTATTCGCACTGCGATATCCCGAATTATCTCGATTGTGTTTTATGTTTACTTTAACAAAATTTTAATTAAACTGATAAGGCATTTATGAAACTAAACATGCATGAGTCAATTTCGAAAAATATCCATTCAGCGAGTGTATTTCAGTTTTATTTTACACATCGAATCAATATCATGATTTGTTTTATTGGGAATTCCAAATAAAAATAATGAATAGAAAACAACATGTGTGCGGATGCTGGTTTTTTAGTTTTCAACTTGATGATCACGATGATGCTAATGATGATGTGGACAGGTTATTTTCTTTCTTTCTTTTTGATGGGATATTCAACGTCGAATCTTTGTGACGGTGATATGTTGATGTCGTCTTCGTTGAAATAGTCCATGGCACTCAGAAAACTGTCATCTGTATAAAAATGAAGTGATTAGCATTTTTATGTAATGGTAGCTTTAGTACCACCTTTCGAAGTTGGTTCATCGTCGAACTGGATGCGCTTTTTGACGCCTTTTTCGTCGGATTCAGATTCGGTTACAACGTCGTCTTCATCGTGACATTGGCTGTCATCGCTTTCATCGGTGCCATCATCGATTCCCTCGCAAACATCAACACAGTCTGTACCGACTGCACAAGTAACCCATTTATCCCTCTCACATGCTTTACATTGATTTGGATTTCTGCACATTTTAGGCTTCGCCTCGCCTTCATCCCCTTCCCATTCCATGCAATCTCTTCTATTATTAGCTTCGCAAACACTCCCCTTACATTTTCCACCCTTTTTACAAGCGCTTTTGCCCCGTTTGCAAAAGAACCTCCTGAAATTACCTCCCTTCTCAGGCGTCGTTTCTTCCTCGCTGGTATCAGTATCCTCCTCAACTACAGTTTGACTACATTTATCCGAATTCAACTGCTCCCTGCAGCATCTAATATTCTCCTTTAAAATGAATTCCAACGTTTTACACCTCGCACAATCGTTGCTCTTTCTCTGTGTTTGCGTTGCACATACGCTATTAAAATCTGGAAGCCCGCAGGATGGACTCAAATCTTCCGTCATTGTCGCTGCGTTTTGCGTAAACTGTAACACGTACGGATTTCTTTTTTGTCTTTCCAGCAACTGCAACCCTTCCAAATACTTGTTTTCAAACGGCACCTGGAGATGATTATACTGCTCATATTGCTGAGGTTGAAAGCACGGCACAATAGAAGCGGTCAACGTTTCTTGTACAATTCTTTGATTATCCTGGGCTAAGAAAGCGCCACCAAAACCGAAATTATTAAGCGGAGTGTATTTGGTTTCTTTGTAAGTGTCCGAGGCTTCACAAACGAAGGGAGAGTTGAAATGATATGACATTATGACAATTGAAATTTTGTTGACGCGCGATAACTATTCAATGGCAACGGACAGGTCTTCCAAAAATGATTCCAACAAAAGATTCTTCAACAGGTCGATGTCTTCGCAATCGCAATCATCGTTTTCCTCCTCGGTTTGCGCTGAAATGCATTCGCAGCGTTTTACTGCTGGCATATCATCCGTGGAAGTATCGACGTTTTTCCTTGTATACATCACATTACTAATTATATTTGAAGAGTTATTATTTAGTAATTGCGTGGTTAAATGATGGAGCGCCTGGTCTTTCATTGTCATAAATGATTGTAAATCGTTACAGTTTCCATTCGATGTTGGGAACGTATGCATAACACCGTTTGACGTACAACGTTTATTGAATATAATAGATTGATTTAAAAATGTAAATGGTACTAAATTTGCGTTGGAATTACCATTTAATGTTGTAACATTCTGTTGCTGCTGCTGCTGCTGTTGATGCAATAGTTGCAAATCTTGGTATTGCTTTTGTTGCATTTCCTGTTGACATCTTAAGAATTCTTGCTGTCTTTCATATTCCGATATAGGTTGTAACAGTTTTACAGTAGACACTTGATTCCCACTCAGGGGGAAGTAATTCAAATTATTCATTGAATGAATGATAAATAAAACTTGTGAATTTTGATGTCAGTTGAATGTCATTTAATATTTCGAATTGCATCAATAAATAAATATAAATTAAATAATATATATTAATGTCTAATGAATATTTGATTTGATTTTTTGGAGTAACATAATCATAGCTCTCATATATCTAAAGATATTAGGTAGATGAAATTTAACTCTGAATATGAAAAGAATAAACTTTGAGCAAAACGCGTGAACCGCTTTGGTGTGAAAGTAACGTATATTGCTCACGGAAAGTCCACTTAATTTATCATATAAGAGGCTGAGGATGAAGAGGATTTTATATTAATACTTGTTTATTATGTATTAACCTTGGAATCGAAACAAGATCTAGGCGGATACTCATACACGAAGTTTACATTCGAGACATAATTTACCACCTCGAAATAAATATTCGATTAAGCTGCAAAGACGAAAAGTACGAAACGCCGAGCAGATTTCGCCGTTTATAGGAGCCGAGATATTCATTAATTAAAGACTCACGGCTAAGGTATGCGGCCTTGATTCTCAATTATGTCAAGGATGTGTATATTGTATACATTAAAAGTTGCACGAATAAGAGAGAAAAATAAAAAAAATTCATCCAGCATCCAACCAACAAAATATATCATGCAAAATACAAATATATAAACCGAACGGAATCAATGGATACAAATTTAACCTATGAATTGTGAATGTAATTCGTGCATATAACAAAATAATATAATATTCATTAGTTAGCGACGACCCGCATTTGTTCATTGTTAATAATATATTTGTTTCTGCATTGTTCACAATTTTGGTATGGTTCGTGCTTTTAGAGTTTTCAAAATTGAATCAAATACGCACAGGTAAATACGCGTTAATTAGAAAAAATAGTAATTTAGGTGGTATGCACAAAATTAATCTCGCGCGAATCTATTATAACACGTATCTCGTTTTACGTGACAATTTATGCATGTGGTACTTATTGTGTAGTTATTTCGAACACATTTATTTTAATAGGTTTCTGCTGTAGACAGAATCAGAGCAGATGGTGCATAGGGATTCAATATAGATTCGACTGGCTTAATAAATTATATTGAAAGTCGTTACAGCCATCCACCGCCATACATTTTCCAATGCTGAAGCTACAATAGTATCCATTTAGCGAATTTAATCTAAAATAGTATCTCTTGTTACAAAAGCCTTTACATTAACCGTGACTAGTGTTCAATTAGAAACCCAAATATATCTAGCAAATAAGTAACCTATTTTTTGTTTTAAAGGATATACTCACATGTAAGATAAGTAAGGTAATTTAATGTCTTAGTTGAACTAGATCTTCTCAAATGTTGTTAGTGTAAACATGCCTTGTACATCCTTTGCTAAAACATCCACGCTTTCCATAAACTTTACAACACTTTTACTGCAAAGCTAGTAAAACATATTTAAACACTGGTTTCACCGAAATTACTCTATCTGCAGAAAACAGCGATGAAAATTTCAGCACGTGCAGTTACTTTGATTAAATTGCTCTTTTGTGTCTTTACGTTAAAACTAACAATAAATAACACAATTAATTATACAAATCCAATTATGAATTATGCATAGTATTTTAAATTTCCATTGAAATATAATTTTAATTGTACTAATTTTATGTTAAATAAAAGAAATATGAAAATTTTAATAATTGCAAATAACAGAGTTTGACCTAATTAAAGATAATCCATATAATTATATTAATGCAATGGTTCTAATTTTGGATTCGCAGTTTAAATTAAAATAATGTAATTCGTACTAGATAAAATAGTAGTAAATATGAAAATAATTCTTAACATTTATTATTTATTGTTACATAAAATAGCTGCGTCTCTTTCATTTGCAATGTTATTATTTGAATGATTATGATAGTTAACTCACTTGTATTGTGAATAGTTTTTGAATGAATAAAATTGAGTAAGAAGAAGCAATTAAACACTGAAATAAAGGCAAATCTCCTAAATGTATTAATTATTACTGATAAAATTTATGTAATTATATAATATTTCTATACCATTCATAGTTTTATAGGCATATAAAATTCATTAGGTAAGTTCATTATTCGAAACGTTTCATGAAATCTCTAAAATATGAAATGCGGAGAAAATTTATCGTCGCGTTCTATTTTAATGCAGCGAAGTGCTTAAGTAAAATATTTTATGATTATTGCACGTTCGAGGTGCATAATGCACCCTTAAAACGTGCGAATTGTACTATCGGGGTTGTAGAAAAGCAATATTTTCGGGACGATAGCTAGCGCCGTGGAAATATTGCGGATTCATGCTTAATGCCCTTTCGTTGCGAACGCGGAACATTATACTTGTAACATTATCTTTACATACGAGGAATTCTAAGAGCAACACGTAAACAGCATAAAGTTGCGGACGCAAATTGCATCTAAATTCTTAACGTTACAGCCCAATTCCGATACCCCGCATTTTCCACAAATCTATACATTTTAAATGCAACTTTAAAGGAAGAAGTGAACTTGGATACTAGTTCTCTTTGGAAACAATTCGGTGTTCCGTTTCAATTGAAGCGATTTTCCTAATTCCCGAGTTATCTGCTTTAGAGGGTCTTTAAATTAATCTTGCGATCCCCGTTCAATTTGTAGCGGCGTTCTCGACTGTAAATTCGGTTTTATGCTCCGCTTCGTAGCGTTACATTCTTGCTGGAAGTGTTGCAACACTCCTTTTAAACATATTCAAAGTAAAGTCAATTTTGCACATTATTTAACTGCTACACTTTTGTCTGGGACGCGTGTGTAGCGCGAACGGAAGAGTTTTATTGTCATGATTAAATTGCAACTCTTAAAACCGAGAGCGAGGATTTCGCTAAGACTTATTTCAGTTTATTTCCATTCGACGCGCAGGGAAATAATGGGTGCTCCATATTTGTATTCTTTTTTTGTGACCGGATTATTCGCATTTCAGTATGCTCTTTGTGCGACTGAAACGTACAGATATATTCATATTCAAGCTGAAAAGCGTATACAATACAAAGCATGTTTTTTTGGTGTTGTTTATGTCTCTGTCAGACCGCAGAATACTTAATTGGTAACATTAAACAAAGAATATTTTTTAAGGCGGCTGATTTCACTTTAACGTCAGAAACTTGTATTTTGTATTTTCTTGTCGAGTTTATGGGTATATTAGATTTACAACTAATTAATTAATCCAAAATGTTAAAAAGATCCTCCATGTGGGTTAATGCCGAAAGTTTTCGACACGATCCGATTAGTTTGTGAAACAAGCTTCCAAGCCGGTTTCAACTTACGTAATGTATATCTTAAGCTTAGCAAAAAAACTGGAATCCATTAGATTAATTATCGTCAATAGGTGTTATTAATTACCAATAGATTTAGGTTTTCATAGATTTCACGTGTCACTTCATGTATAATTAAATATACGATTTATTGGCTACTATTTATTAGATATGCGTTTTTCAACATTTGTAAATATACTCTTTAGTTAGTATTTTAAATATATTAATTATTATTAACAATTACTTTCAATACTATCAGTATTTTTAATAATGTTATACCTCGATTAACGAATAGTTTATTTACAAGATAACTTCAGATTAAGGTAAAAATACTATGGCCAATACCTTCTTTCGTAAAAAAAAGTCTAAGTGACTTCCTTCCAAGAACTATTAATGTTTTCAGGCAATTGCGGACTTCTTTATATCAATCCCTCCGATAATGAGGTTAACCGAGGAATGACTGCATTATCAGTATAAAATCGATTACTTACGATATTTATTTCGCTGATAATAAAACGAAATTAAGCTCATTTCTTCACTTCTTATTTTACTTATAACTGCAGCGAAGAAACACTTGCGTTGATCAAAAATAACTTTATAATATATTAATAAAGAACTAATCAAAATAGGATAATATCAAGCGTATTTTATTGATTGGAGTAAATATATAAGTAATAAATTGGGTTTTAAATTGGTAAACATAAATGTTTCAGGAGCAGAAACCGTGTTTCCAGGTCCTCCAGCAAACGCAAACGAATGTGGCATAAAAAGGATTGAGTCGCATTTTATTAGGATTTGTTGTTTGATTAAACTCGTTTCTTCATTTCTTATTTTACTAATAACTATAGGGCAGAAACATTTGCGTTATTCAAAATATGGACTAATAATAAAAGTGTTTAAATAAAAATAACTTTATAATATATTAATAAAGAACTAATCAAAACAGGAAAATATCAAGCGTATTTTATTGATTGGAGTAAATATATAAGTAATAAATTGGGTTTTAAATTGGTAAACATAAATGTTTCAGGAGCAGAAATCGTGTTTCCAGGTCCTCCAGCAAACGCAAACGAATGTGGCATAAAAAGGATTGAGCCGCATTTTATTAGTATTTGTTGTTTGATTAAGCTCGTTTCTTCACTTCTTATTTTACTAATAACTATAGGGTGGAAACATTTGCGTTGGTCAAAACTTGAACTAATAATAGAAGTGTTTAAATAAAAATAACTTTATATTATATTAATAAATAACTAATCAAAACAAGAAAATATCAAACGTATTTTATTGATTGGAGGAAATATGTAAGTAATAAATAGGGTTTTAAATTGTTAAACATAAATGTTTCAAGAGCAGAAACCGTGTTTTCAGGTCCTCCAGCAAACGCAAAGGAATGTGGCATAAAAAGGATTGAGCCGCATTTTATTAGTATTTGTTGTTTGATTAAGCTCGTTTCTTCACTTCTTATTTTACTAATAACTATAGGGTAGAAACATTTGCGTTGGTAAAAATCTGAACTAATAATAGAAGTGTTTAAATAAAAATAACTTTATAATATATTAATAAAGAACTAATCAAAACAAGAAAATATCAAACGTGTTTTATTGATTGGAGGAAATATGTAAGTAATAAATTGGGTTTTAAATTGGTGAACATAAATGTTTCAGGAGCAGAAACAGTTTTTCTAGGTCCTTCAGCCATCGCAAACGAATGTGGCATAAAAAAGATTGAGCCACATTTTATTAGGATTTGTTGTTTGATTAAACTTGTTTCTTCACTTCTTATTTTACTAATAACTATATGGCAGAAACGGAGTAAATATATAAGTAATAAATTGGGTTTTAAATTGGTAAAAATAAATGTTTCAGGAGCAGAAACCGTGTTTCCAGGTCCTTCAGCAAACGCAAACGAATGTGGCATAAAAAGGATTGAGCCGCATTTTATTAGGGTTTGTTGACCGTCCGATAAATTGTACGGATTCCCTTCTAACACGTAACCACATATATTATTACATCACAAATCTCTTTAAAAGTAAAGAATAAACAGATCTTCCATTATAAATAATCAAATTTAAGGTAATAACAAGTAGTAAAAGTATAGTAATTATTGACTGATTGTAAGTTAAAAAAAAATGAACGAAACCTACTATGTAACTTATATTAGATCTACCATTTTGAGTGTGTACATATTGACTTAAATTAAAGGAGAAGAGAAAAAAAAGGCTGTGGTCGAAATTAAAATGGGTGGAAATGTTTAAGAACGTATTTCCTTTGTGTGATCTCTCGAGCGTTCCAAAGTATTTCATTTAGCGCTCACTGATTGTACTTCCTCATCTGCATTGTTCAAAGAAACTTTAAATAACGCAATTCCTACGGTGTTACGTAAATAGACTATTTGCGCATCGTTTGCAAATTGATTAAATACTTGCTTTGTAATTTGCTGTTGCATAAAAACGTACAAAAAATATACTCAGCAATGAATATTTGAAACTTGAATATATAAAATTACTTTCATAAAAAAAAATTGCCGGAAATTATTTTAAAATTGCAAAGTAAATGTTCAATCAATTTGCCTTTTTTAAGAAAAAAAAACTTTCTATTTCTGTATCATTTCTATGAGAATTGCTTTAAGTCTTCTTCTCGCAATAAAGAAAATTTTTAAATTTGTATATTTAAAATTAATTTCAAACTATTTTTGTCTAGAAATTGTATTATTTTAGGATTGTATTCAGCGAAATGTTTCGGAAATAGAAAGTTGTTTCTATAAATAGTTTATTTAAAAATTGTTACACTCCACTTAATACTAATATAAAAATTGCAAACATTATTCAATAAAAATTACGTAATTTTAAATAATATGGTTTATTTTGAAAATTTCAAACCGGACTATATAAAATACAGATTGATATAATATCGTGAGGTATATTTTTGTACTTGATTACTTAATTTTATATGTTTTATTATAAATTATAGTATTTAATATATATACTCGAACAGAGAAGTAAGATGTATCCTTTTATAATATATGTAATTCCTCGTCTTCTTTTAATGATAAATAATTCAAAAATAAGCTAATTTTCTGATAATAATGCAATATGAATGAAATATAATAAGAACAATAACGCGCCTGTAATTAAATTAATTATAGGATTTTCATTATGTTAGTAGATTTAATAATAATGAAGATTCTACATTGATTAGAGTAAATTAAGTATATAATTTTAACCTGGATGGATAAAATACATTAGCTAATTAAAATAATTCCCCCGACTTACGAACTTCCGGACATACGAACAAAATTCTAAAAATGTAGTAAGATAAGAATTTTGGAAAGTTGGAACAGAGAAGAATATCTTAATTTGATATAATTAGAAGATGCCAGAATATGGTTCTTAATAAATTAAGCATTTGTTGCCTCTTTGAGAGTATGTACGTGAAAGATGATGTCAAAACTTATTTAATCAAATGTAAATTACGCGCAACATTTCATCCGACTTTCAGATCGATCGCAAATAACTTTCAGTTACTTCCAAGTTAACTTCTTTAATAATAAAATACAAATACATTTTAAGCAATTTTCTATTATTTATATATACTTGGTCAATAACCTTTGATACTCTGATATTTATGTATTGTTTTTCTTAAATACAACAATAATTCGCATAATGCGGATAAACCGAGTTTTTGAAGCTTAATCGAAATCGTAAAGAGACTTAATTGTATATATTTTTTTTTTGTGTCGTATAATTTTATTCACAATCTGTTCATCAATGTGAACATTGAGTAAATTTAAGATCGCGGTTAACATTAAATGGATAATCTTTCCCGGTGGATAGTTATCATTATGATGATTTGAACATTAATAATTACTTAAATCTTTATACTAAATCTAGTGGTTTGCAACGCTTCAGCCTGTTTGTGGTTCCAGAACATTAGTATGTGACTCCAGACTATCTTGGTATCTACTACTAAATGTTGCTATTGTATCCTCAACCATATTTATATGAATATCTTCGTGTATTTGTCTATTCCTGATGAACCATGGGTATATATATAAAACATTTATTTTTCAAATCAGAACTATCCAAGCTAAATATAGGAAGGTATTATTTATAGTATTTATATTTTTATAAACAATTTAATAACAAAATAAATATAAGTTTCAACATGTAAGGTAATAAATTATAAGTATATAAATACGTATTATAAATAACCAGATATGTTTTTAGTTAATTTATTAAATTTCCTGGGATGAAATGCTCAAAGTTTCCTAGCTTTGAGAAATATATCATTTTGTAAACCAGATTAAAACTGCGGCCGACGTTGGATTTTACGCTTTAAACTTGTTTATATAATTCTGAAACATTATTAAAATACATACATGATTGCATAAATTTAAGTATTTCCAGTATTCATATTCCGTCCGACTTACATTGGTTTTATTAATGTTACGTGAAAAATACCAGATAATTCATTTTTGGTAGGAATTCACTGTTAAATCAATTCAAAAGGATGGAATTTAAACAATTTTTCCTGGCACGAAACGAATTTCGTTTGATTTATAAAATTGTAGTCTATTGAATTTCATATTATAAGTGTATGTTTAAAATTATATTGTATAAAGCAAAGTAACGAAAGTTCACTGAACTATAACTAATACTTTTATTATTACGAAGAAAAGCCAGATATTCGAATATTGTTGAACCAAATCAATGAAATGTTTAAATATAGAAGAATTTTAAACTATTTTAATTATTTTATGGAATAATATGATAAACTTACATTTGTATATTTATAATCATACCGAATAAACAAGGTAATCCAAATTCACTTAACTAAAACCGACACTTAAATTCTTATGAAAAAACTCTAAATATTCGATTATTTTGTGGGAATTCACTGGTGAATCAATCTCAAAAGAATGGAATATAAAATATTATGCGTGGCACGAAGCGAATTGTGGCTGGAAAGTATGGCAGACAGAATGCGGTAAAACTAAGCGCACTAACGGTTTCCAAAGTAGCCGATTAAAAAGTAAAATTGGATCGTCGTTAAATGAACAGCGTACTACTACTACCACCAGAATGGCTGCTGGTACTTTCAACTCTGCACGAGACCATAGAACCTCTTCCATTATGTCCAAGACTGAGACTGAGCCATAATCAACACAAAAGACGTTCGACGTTAAATAAAAGTTTTAATGCAATCACTTTGATAGGGAAATCTCGGCTGGAAACCTTATCTACTCCTCGTATTCTAATTAAATACAATTATCTTATAATTAATTATTTATCGCCTCTGCAACACAATGAAACAATTAATTATAAATTGATTTCTTTTTAATTAATAGTAATTTACACTTGTTATTAATAACATTAGTAGGATTCTTACTTAAAATTTGAAATATATTTATGCATAAAATTATAGTTTAAATAATAAAAATATAACAAACAAAACAATGAAATGCAAACTTGAGAACTTCCGTTTTAAAATCTTTCCACAACTAATGAGCCTGGAAATATCTCAGAAATATTGTTACTTGCTATGCACTTATTTCTATGAAGAACGCTCACCAAATAATTACTTCTAAATGTAAATGAATTCAAATTTTCTATAAATTTATTCAAGACTTATAAATGAAAAAATAAACAACATTTATAGTATTGATTTTTAGATGCAATAAAATATTTTCCATCTCTCAATCTTATGCTATGAAACCGAAGATATATCCATTGTGTGCTATTTTCATATAGAAAGCTCACCAAATAATGACTTTGCAAATATGTTATATTAAAATATTGATTTGAAATATTGTTTCATCATTATTATAATATTGAAAACTTTTATACAATATAACAAATTATTAATAAATCAGCAAAAAAAACTTCGGAAAATATGTTCAAATGTTTTTTTTTAAATTATTAATTAAAATATTTCAATTTATTCAAAGAGATCTCAAATGTTATAGTTTTGATCTTCCAACTACCAAAAAATAATGAGATCGATGCTTTTAACAATTCTAAAAGAAAAATCCATTCAGACGGACTGCATTTCTTTTCCGCATTGAATTCGCACAAAAATAATAATGACTTCGCAAACTATCGCTTCTTGAGAATAAGTTGAAAAAGAAAGCAACACGTATATCTATTATAGTAAATTCTCGCTATTACCATTTCACAGCAAGAGTCCAACGATTAATGGTAAGCAGAGTAAATAAAGTGCGCGGCGTTAAGCAACTGCGGAATTATGCAATACGCTGCAATTATGAAATTTATCCACAATGGTTATTGGAATAATTGTATTGTAATTAGAAAAGAGCAAGCGCCACAGGAATGTAGTCATTCCTCGAAGCTGACTCACATTATCTTTAATGGCAAAACACTCAAGTATTCCAAAGAGAACTTAAAGCCCTCCTGTATCTTATCTTAATTATCTTTGGAAACGTTCGCATGCTTCACGATTCGAATCGTTTCGGATAATCAATGAATATTATTGTGCGCCATAAATGGACCAAACGTATTAAACAAAATCGCGTGGTCAATATTTCATACTACAATGTTTGCTAACGATTTATCATATTATTTATCACATATACATTCGCATTTAATGCCAATTAAATCTTTATTAATTACGTAATTCTCTTGAAGCTCAAAGTATTAATACCATCATATATTTTGTTTACTAATTTAAATAATTACTTTAATATAATAAATTAATTATAATAAAACCGTTTGTGTTTTATATATATTTTTATCATCAAAGAAAATTCTATTCTTGTTTTACAAAATTCAAAGTTTCATGCAAATTAATTGAAAACCTATATTATAATATTATAAAAGTTTAATCGATACTTTTTAATTTCAATAATTATTAATAATGTATTTAAATGCTATTTTTGTATATTTCTTTAAATCAATGTAAATACATAATAAGTTTCATCCATATTCAGTGAAGACCAATTTTATTATATAATTATAGATTAATTGAATTAATTTGAAAAAGTATGCGTATTTTATAGGTTTATGTTATGAATATATTAGAGGAACGAGCAGTGAAGTTTAACAATGGCTTTATGCTATAACAATAAGCTTTATGCTGTTACATTACAGTTCAAAAATAATATTATATTTTAAACAGATTTTATTACATAATCAATATTATATAAATTTAAGAAGGTTTTCTTCGACATTTTCATTGACCTGTTTTTGGTGATACTGGGTGATTTAAGAATTGCTTAACTTTTAAAAGATTATTTAATTTGATTATTGTAATAATTGGGTTTATATGTAAAAGCTAATAGAGTAATGTAAATATTAGAGAATAATTTCATAATGTAGTGTCACGTATTAGTGTAATGAATAATGTGCGTGAACAAAGTTCCATTTACAAAGCAATATCCCATCACTTGAATACTAGTTTATGGGATACGAAATGTATGTAAATATATTATGGGGCTACAATGAATGCGATAATCGATCCGAATGCAAATATCGGAAATTATTCCAAAATCTGTTATTTCGATGAGTTTTGCGGATAATGTTGGTTTATCGCTCGTTTCAATTACCGATGGCAAACGCATCGTTAACCAGACCGATAGCAAAACGTTGGTAATTATTTTCTTCGAAACTTTCCCCTATACGTTATCAATCGGATCAAAGAGTTAGATATAACCTTAACTTTCTTAATTCTCCGCTGAATGGAAACAATAAAGCACTTATCTAGAGGGATGTTCCGAGTCCATTGTGCGCTCGGGAAAAGAAGTCACAGATCCAGATAATTGCTACAACTCTGGAAATTATTAATTAAGACGTGAGAGTATTAACTTGAAGGTTATTGTAGTCGCAAATTGTCCACTTAAAAAAGATTATATTGGATAAATTTAATTTGGTTAGTTTTCAGGTAATCACAATTTTCACACAACGGTAAAAAACAAAGCGATTTTGTTATAAACTACGTTAATATTTCCTTTCAATTGAAGCAGAATCATAGCTGGCAACGAAGAAAGCCAACGATATTCGATGGGCAAATAACGCTTGGAAAGCAATCAACGATTATTCAAACATTCATAATCATTTTTTTTTGTTTTGCGAGCGCTTCTGTGTACACGATAAAAACAAATACTTGCTAGTATTGATTTTTCGCAAATTCAACCATTCATTTTTAAATTACGTCGAGGCACGTTTCAATGGAGCCAGTTTTATACATCGCATTCTATACTCCAACTATGAATGTTTGCGTGGGTTGCTCCGAGAATCCATATATTTTACCATAAACGTCTGAATAATACCTACGTTGCTATCGGGGTTATCTTCGCAAAGGAAATACTTTCGACTCGTTTCATTTTATACCCTCCACTTTGTTCGGCTCCATTAAGCATCCGAGTTTTAAAATTACTCTAACTCTGCAATACTTTCACCAATTAAAATAATACAATAATATCAGAAATATGTACTGTAACATACAACTTATTAGATAATAACTTTAACTTCAATAAAAGCAATATCGTTTTCAGTAACCTGATGTGTTGAAAAGGTACAATGGAAGTAAACCAGACGTGCGGTAGTTTGTGTCCTTTAATCCGAAGCTCAATCTTGCGACATTCGATTTAGATAGATAATTCCGGAATTTAGAAGTTTGACGTTCAATTTACACTTGCTCGATTCCAGTTTAATGGAAAAAAAAACGAAAAATCAATGGAGGAAAAAGGCTGCGGTCGGAGTTTTGCTCGACTGGAATCGAATAAATCTATCGGAAATTATCAATTACCAAGACTTGCGATTTATTTTTCAATTTCAGATAAACGTCATCAAAATATTTTTTATATATATATTCCTTCTCTAATTAAGACATTTAATATTGTACTTAAAACGCAGAAATAATTATCAATATTTAAGATTGAAGAATTACAGAATGTACATCTATGAAACAAATTGATTATTAAATCTCGCGTTGATATTCATATCATTTTTACGTAGAATTGAAGCAAAACGGATAACATGTTTCTTTCTGTTGGATTTGCATGCTTTGAAGGCTCTATACACAAATTGTAACTGGAAACAATCTTCATAATTTGGTTATTGTTCAGTTCTGATTGACATCGTGAATATTTTTATATCATTTTTTTTCTAAAAAATAATCCTAATATACGTTAGGATTATTAAAGTTAAACTCAAATAACTATCGATTTTGTAGAACAAAGGATTGGAACAATTATATTATGAAACTAACAATCCAACACATAATATTATATACTTGTTATAAAGCCTCTTTATACAAATAATAACTCGAAACAGTCTTCTGCTTGTTGGAAACTAGTTCAGTAATGAAAAAATGGATATACTTCATATAACTTGGATGTTGTCAAAATGTACGTCAAAATTAGTATTTTTTTTACTAAATTTGCACCAAATTCTAATTCAAAAAATATTTATTTAGTTCAGAAACTAACAAAAAGTAATTTTATATTATTATGTTTTAAGTAGAAATAAGAACACAATTTCAATTTGAAATTTGTTTCTTATGCGACTTAGTATTTTAATGTTCGTATTAATGCGCTAATTTGAAACGTTCGGTAGTGTGATAAGCAGGAGAACCGTGGTAAGCTTTTAGCCCGTGAGCTGTGGTTAAGGCTATACGCTAAAGTTAGTCGGACGTGTATTTTGGCAGCAAACCGCGAACTTTGTGTGAGTTGTCGGGTATTTAGCGATTTAATTGGAGGTGGAGGAGGAAAAGCGGCAGTACGAGTTGGATGATGAGTAGGACGAGGAAAGTTGGCGCACGTATTCGGTTTGAATTTCGTGTGCGATTGAAATGTTTCGTTTACGTGATCTTGATTAGTATGCTTGTCAATTATGGTCAGGATAATGGCACGCGCCCACGGGATTTACGAACGGGACCGGAGGAGTCTTTGCACAGAGAGTGCCAAGCCCATTCAATTCCGAATGCTTACACGCACTTCGACACCCACACGGACAACACACACAAACGTATACATGCACATAAACGTATACACACACACACATACAATCATACAATTCACAATAAGTACACGCACAGACGAGCAGAACGCCGATGACTTAACCTGGACAATGCCCAATATTAGCATAGTCAAACAAAAGAATGGCTAATAAATGATTTACATGGCTAATGATCAATAGCTGCATACTGTCCAGGACGGTTAATTTCAAATAAATACTTTCATCTTCTTTATAAACACATAGTAATTTCAACAGAAAACAAGTAATTTCTAAGAAAAATTAACTACTTTTCACGTTAATAGTTGTGACAGAAAATCAATATCCTGTAGTTATTGAGCAATATTTGTAACTAATCCTTATTATACATTCTGAATAATTTATTATATATGAATATTAACTTAATATACTGCACATTATAAACATTGTAGTAATGTTATAACACCAACATAACTTTACTAATTAGAATATATTTGTAAATAATATGATGTTCATGTGACTCTAATAAAAGTAAGTAATAAATTTGATAACAAAAGTTTATATATAATAACGAAATATGTTTCAAATCAATACTTTTTATATATATTTAAAAAAAAGTTTAATTAAATATTGATGTGAAAGTGTGACCAAGTATTTACTTCAAGATAAGTGAATATTTTTTAACAATATAATGTTTCATACAATATATATATATAATTAACGAAAATTTTTCGATTTTAATGAAATAGGTAGACATTTTGTAATCTGCGAATAAAGTTTTCCTGCAAACATAAATTTTGTATATAACAGATACCAATCACAAAGTGGATATTTTTAATTGCTGTAATTAATGTTTATTTTAATAATTATATAATGTGAAAAATAATAATTTTGTCATTTATCTATAAGAAAATACAGAAAATCAACAAATTAAGTTTATTTTTCAAGAATAGAAACCATATATTGTATCGCGTATAACTAAGCAAATTAGATTATATAAATTGAATATCAATAATATTTATATATTTATAAATGTGTTTAGCTTCTTCTTAAGAAATTGTTATATTGTACTTTGTTCTGATAAATTAGGTCAAAAGTATTGAAATGTTATTATTAATTATCTGAACCTATATTTAGTTAGTGCAATGATATTTACCTATTTGGTAAATTGCGTTTCGCAGAATTAGTTATCATAGTTTGAACGCATTATTTTGTTAAATAGGAGCGATTAAATTTATTTGCTTTAAAATAAGTGCGACATTAATAGATTAAATATTTGGTTCGGAAAAGGTATTACTCATAATTGTTGCTATGGAATATTTTTAGCTTTTGCTCGCTGAAAAGGTGCGCTCTGAAATATATAGAATAGGTGAACTCACCATCTTCGTCGTGTTCTAGGCTACATTCTTTGCAAACAGCTGTCGCCGTGGGAATTTGTCCCCGTCGGGTGATTTGCTGAAGAGCCAGGAGCTGCTGCTCTCCAAGTTCCATGTCTTTATAGCCTTCTGGGGGACTGAGCGTGACGGCGTCCACAAATTCCAAAGGAGGAGCAAATTTTGGGCTCTGCGGTGTTTGCTCGTATCCAGAGTCGTATGGTCCTCCGCAATTGCAATTCTGTTCGCAGCATGTGAGCCTGACCATCTCGTGCTGATTGCACGTACAGACACCATCGTCCTCTTCCTCATCATAGTCGCAGTCCTCGCGAATTAGAATTATGTAATCGGCGTCGAAGAATTCATTCTTGTCCTCGTTGAAGACGACTCGGTTCGTTTGCAGCTTAGTACTTGGACCCGGCTCCTTCAGAAGAGATCGCAGCTTGTTGCGGTCCGGATTGTGCTGCTTCCGTTCACTATCCGTACCCATGTTGTTGTTGCTGCTACTGTTGCCGTTACTACAATTGTTATTGTTCATTTCAAGCTCATCGTAGTAAATGAAGTCACTGTAGTCAAGTTGCTGAGGAAAGCATTTCGGATCGAATTCGCAGATTAATAGGTTCTCATTGGCGTCTTTATCGACCACCTGTTTTTTAGCATCCACTATTCCGGCCTTAAGAAGTTTCAGTTCAAGATTCTTCAAGCGGCCCTCGGTGCGGCGGTTCAAGTTTTTGCTAGACAAGACTTCATCCCTTGCGGTGTCATCTTTCAGTTGGCGAATAGTCTGGATGAATTCTAGACTAAAATCTGATTGGGTGTAGGGCTGTGTGTGTGCTTCCAGCGATCGGATCGTGTCCAAGATGTCCGGTGGAGGTGCACTTTCACTGGTTTCACTTTCACTGTTGTTGTTGGGTCCTAGGTTTGGTGATATGCTCGATGTTATCTGCTGCTGCTGCTGGTGCGGTGCGGAGGCCGGGGCGTCCGAGACGCGACTGCACCCCGACGCCGTCGATGCGCAGACCGCGACGACGCCGACGCCGATCGATGTCTGTCCTCCTACTGAACACACGCGCGCATCGCAACCATCTTCAACGGGTCCACCAACATTCAACTCTTCTCCATCTTCATTCTCGTCTTCCTCCTCCTCCTCTTCTTGGGTTGCTATTGCCACCGTCGCCGTGGGCATGTGGATCGTCGTCATTCGCGTCTGCTGTTCCGACTGCTTCATGTAATTGCTGTTATGCGCTGCTAAAGCGACCGGCCTCTCGATGGGCGATGGAGAACGAGACTGGTAACCTTCGTGTCTATCCACTGTGTCACCGTTTGCTCTGGGACATGGGGCCACGTGTCTTGGCTTCTCTATAAACAAAAACATGAGTAGTAAGGAGGGGACCTACGATATGTATAACTGTACCTCCTACACCCATTGCCACTCCGCTGCATTCATCAATCACCAGACTACAACTTACTCACGTTTCTCTACTCAGGTCAATACTATCAATAAATCTAAACTGGCCCCGATTAATTGTTCCCAATTTCATTCAAACCTCTCTCCTACTCACTCACTTACTCCCCCAAAAAAGCATTTCATTCAATTTTTAATTACATTTTCATCCAATCACATAAAAAATAGCATCAATAAATTCATGTTAGCATCAATAAAACATTTTCAATTCCATTACATTTTTAATCACATTTCAATTATCAAAGTACTATAAAACACAATATATTTATTTAACTAAAAGATGTATTTTTAGTTTCATTTTGTCATCAAATTTTTGTATATTTATACAAATTAGCAACGTATTTAAAATATAAATAATGGAAATAATTTATTTATATCATTAAAATATAATAGTAAGTTAATTAACACTTACCATTGCGAATAAGTTAAATAAATAACATATAAATATTTTCTCAAAATTTCTTTAAGCCATTTAAGCCTCTTTTGGCGACAAAATTCAAAAGTATAATAAAAATAAAAAAGTTGCTAAAAAAGTATTGAAAAGAAACCTAAAGTTTCTTTGAAAGTTTATCATTGTATACTGCATCAAAAGATTATTTCTTATTATTACTTGTTATTAAAATGTATCTGAATACATTTTAATTGTTTTTAATAAATAGTTTCATTATAACAAACAATAATATTTATTATTTGACATAATAAATTAGAAAAAATAAATAAATAAGTGAATTTAAGATTTCCTGTTTATTTGCTTGAATTTTTATTTTAAATAAGTAATAAAAATAGTTTTTTTTTAAACAAAAATAAATTGCAGGTAACTATAAAAATATTACCGGATAATTGAAACAATAATTAAAAGAAGTCAAAGAAAAAAACGTGCCTTTGAAGGTAAGAAGCTTAAGATTATTATTTATATATTTATGCAAAAAAATATAATATGTCCCTCTTATTTAATATTGTTGCGATTTTTATACCGACGTAATCTTAAAATATAATTCTGAAAGCAAAAGTACAATGTTTGAATGACGCAAAAAGAACGTTCAATTAATATATACGCCCACTGTTTGTACCAGGTAAAAAGACATAAAAGAGAGCAAACATTTTCCATCAAATATCATATTTTATTTAATAAACTGAATTTATTCTCTTTTATGCCAACCTACGCGCAAACGTTTTGGAATGTAATTCGAGTACTTTGTTGGAATCAATATGATATTTTAGTAATATTATTAATAAATCGCACAATATAGTTTGAAATGAATTATTTCCGAATACCAGGAAAGCTAAACATAATTTGATTTTTATTTATTTTTTCGAAATGGTCTTTCATTTATATGCACGTCACTCCGGCTAATATATCATACATATTTTATAACAGTGAACATTTTTAGAAATGCTTTATTGTTTTCGTACTTGGAATTCTAATCAAAATCCTTATTAGATATTTTACGTTTCGTTCATTTATATTGACCATTACAATAATAATAAAAAAAATGCTTTTAAAGAATAGAATTGTAAGTTGGAATTGGAATACTGTGGAACCTCGCTAAACGAGCATTTCGCTTAACGAGTGACGATGAGAAGAGAAGTTCCGGATTACGCGCCTGCTACTTAGGTTCCACTGTACTAATAATATATACATAAAATAGTTAAAATTTAACTTAAAATTATGTTCCTTTTTAGGTATATATACGATAGTGATGTGATTACAAATTGGATGTGGATTTTCAAAGATGCTTTTGGATGTGGAATAAAGGAATTTCTAATTATGGAGATGTGGTGTTTGTTAATTTCGTATAGGTTCGAATCTTTTACCTGTTGTATCAGTTTGTGGCTGGTTGTGAGCCGCATGTTGATGAGGCGACCACATGGTTATCAGGTCTTCGGCATCCGGTGATCCGTTTCGATGGTGGTGGTAGTCGGCTTCTTGTTCTTCGTTGTCATCGTTCTCACGGCTTCCCGCATAATCCGCTAAAATTTCCTGTGCATTCTTCAGGCCGCAATCGGATACATCCCCATCATTGCGGAACGCCTCTGGCGCCTCGAGGATGATCACCAGATGATCCTCCTGCGGACACAGTGTTGATTTCATTTTGAAAATGGGCACGGGTATCTTGGATTTGCGGCCCGTCCTCTCATCGATCCGTCTGCCGTTCAACATTCTCGCCTAGCATAATACCACAGTCCACACAAAACATCTAAAGAGGGTTTCTCTGTTGATGTTTCGCTTCTATGATCTTCTCGTCTCGATGCAGATCCTACGCCACGATTTTTCACGCTGCTTCCTGCAAGACGCAAAGTAAAGAAAACCATTCGTTAGTCAAAGTTGGCTGTTTCATAATTACTTAAAAGGAAACGTCTTTCAACATTTCTACAGCATTCATTCCATTACAAAATAAAATACAAATCTATTAAATAATCACATAAAACAATACATCACAAATCCTATTCAATATTAAACTCATAAAATAACTGATTTTAAAGTTGTCATATAAAAATAATTATTTATTTCACTAGATAATATTAAAATCTGTAAATCAATCCATAGGTCAAGATAATTAAAGCACTTGAAATCCGCATAACATCATAAAAATGTCGGTAATAGAAGAACGTCGTATTCGTTCACTGAATTTTATATGAGAACATATTAAAATCAAAAGCATTCTCAATTTTTGTAATGGAGTTTCACTTCAAACCAGGTCGTAAAATTGTTTACGCAGAATTTCCCATCAACAAATCCGAAACACCATTAACGATATACATTTTTAAAACAAAAAATGTGAATAAATGCAGGAGAATATATTTAAAGACTGCACTATCCAAGAAATTGTTATAAATAATCCAAAAATTGTTAAAATATATAAAAAGTGTAATATTTAAAGCAAAACTATTTAATCAAAATGAATAGTTCATTCATTTTTCGTTGTTAAATGTGGAAGGAAAACAGCATTCGTTATAAGATTTAACGATAAACAAACAGAGAAACTCGTATACTCAAAACGGCGCAAACATGAATCGAATAAATTTTGGAGGATGTCAACAAAGGATTTAGCGTAATACATTGAAACTATAATGTTTACTAAATTTATGAGTCCGTAATAACACTCGATAGTTTATTTAGTAGTAATAAAATAAAAAAATTCTAGTTTTCAGATTTATTATTTTGCTTAAGATAATGCAATTATTTTTTTTTAAGGAAACTGATCTAAAATCGTGTTTAGCAGTAATCATGGAGAAGAAATCAATGAAAATTGATCAAGGATTTGTAAAGTCTTTATTTTCGGATAAATTACCGATGTTAACATTTGAGAACCGTTTGAAGTTTGCTGATACCTTGATTTACGTAGCCTTGACAACTGAGAAAGAGTGCCTGCCCGAAAAGATCTCTTGCGTTTTTGATGACATCATTTTGAAACAAAGCGAAGATTCAAAATTATTGGATTTTGATTACAAAATCGATGTTTTTGAAAATTGTAGTGTGCATAAAATACGAAAACGCCTATTTCATGAAGATATTGTGTCTTATAATTGCACGAGATTAAATAACGAAAGTGCAAATCGCACATTTCTAGACAGTACGACAGATGATTTTCTGGATGATCATATTCCTCTGACTTATCAAGTGATGCTGGAAGGCACGTTCGTCGCTAGTACTCCCAAGAAATGTATGCACCAATTTCAAAGAAGATGCAAGAAGCGAAGCCACGAAATCAAACTGTCTGAAGAGAGGCAATGTTCCGATTCCACGGATCTCGAAACAAGCGAGTACAATCATTTCGATGCTAATTCTTCCTCGTTGAATACAACTGTGAGTTCAAAGAAAGAAGACAACATGCAGAGTTTGGATATTAACGGTGAATCAGGAAGTAGCAGTGAGTGGTTGAGATTCATATACAAGACTTATACGCATTGGATATCCTCAGGTTCCGTTAACGAAAATAGCGCAATGTTTGAGAGTACTGTTAATGAAAGTGATTTACGCAGAAATTGTGAAAAACAATTATGAATTTATTTAATTATTGTTTTTGTTAATTATTTTTATTAATGAATTCTTATCGAATAAATTGATATTGTAATTAAAATTTTGTTTATTTGATTTTGAAATAAGAAATTCTATTATGCGTAAAAAGTAATCAATATATTTTATTTGGACCTAAGTGTTTTTTTTTTAAATATTCACAAAAAACTCTGTGAAAGTTTTGGAACTGCCGGGTTAAATAAATAAGTTATCAGTACGAAAGCTTTTTGCAGATCAAATATTAATTTTTTGTATCTTAAAAATATATATATATGACCCGAATGCATGCATCGTTCGAAGGAAAATCCTCGTGAATGTAATTCGATCCGTTCATTATTCATGCAGCTGAAACAAAAATCCTTATTTATTATCAAGTGCACACAGTTCGTAAATCCTCTATAACTCAAATCGAATGCATATATCCTTTAAAACTGAGCGAGTTTAAAGCAGTAAATTTCAATTCTTTAATTATTTGAAAGGCAAGGTCGATTACCTGAGCTGAAGGATTCCAGGTGTGTTATTAGTTTGCTTAAAGGTGTATGCAACTAAACTAACACAATGGAATAAGTAGCGATTATAATTAAGCGGATTACGATGCAATTTCTGAATTATTGAAGCGAAGCAAAAAAAAACAAAAAAAAAACGCAAACACGATTGATTCGATTTTGTTGCTTCTGGAACGTAAAATGGTTTTGCCGGATTCTCACCCTCTTTACGTCTCGAATGTGAGTGGTGTGTATTTGAGGTGATGTTTCTGAATTTGCTTTCGATTTCCGCAAAGATTGAATTACTCCGACAGCAGCACCCTTAGACACAAACTCACAAACACCACCACCGAAAAGAAGTAAAAAAAAGGCACAAACACAGGGACGAAGGAATGGCAAGAGCGATGGAAAATCAACGACGGAACGAAGAAAAAGGGGGACAAATCCACCTTAACGTTATATCGATTGTGGAGAAACACGGGTCTACGGACATGAAATTTTCATGGCGTAACGATCTACATTTTCCATGCCCGAAATAATAAAATACCACCGCTCACATCAACACTTTTTCAACCAAAAATTCAAATATGCTTCCAGTTTAGAAATGGTTATTTAGCAATTTTCAGTCAAATTGTGTCTATATAGAATAATATTATGCTTAGTCCCATTCTTTTTCCTTCTTTTCATTTTTTTTTCTGAGCAGAACAGAATGTTGAATTCGCACGATGCTTTCCTGAGCTATATAATACAGATGTATTTCTTTACTCCTTCCTTTTTTTTGTTCAGTTTGGTTCCGTCACTTCTTGTGTTCCTATTTCATTCCTTCTGTTGTATCCTTAGTTTTGTCACTTTATTTTCCCTCTTTTGGACTTCTTACACGACAACTTCTTAAAAACTTCGAAGCGCTCTCTCGTCGATGTTACATCGGTTTCGGATTTCTCTCACTGAAACATTTCGTGGCATCGTGGAGTTTAAGGCAAACTGGAATGTGCCACTGGCTGGTACAGAAAATTGATTTTGGAAATGCATTAAACAGGAATGCCCCATGTACAAATGCATTAACCGGGATGTTTTCCATATTATGTACTATTTACTTCCATCAATATTCCATACCATATTTAAATACATATCATGTACACATAAAGTTAATAAAAAAAAATAAATATCATTTGAAATATTAATCAGGATTTGATTATCAATAACCGGAATATATTAAAACATGAAATTACAGTTAAATCTGAAATTGTGTATTATATACGAATTACTCGTAACTGTTCACAAATTTATTGTAAAACGAAATTTGACATTTAATGTACACAATTTAAACTTTTAATAAAAACAAAAGACTGTTAAAAATAACTCTTCATGAATACGACAGATAAAATATGAACAAATTGTATAGATTTTAGATAAATTATATTATTATATGATTAATAGATTTAAAATATTTTGTTGTTGTATATTTTGAATAAAAGTAACAACGTAAAATGTTTATGGAAATGCATTTGTATCAACATTAAAAATGTTATTTAAATAGTTTGGAAAAATGTTTTGTGTGCAAGTTTATTGGAAATATGAAAAATGCGTATTTCATACGAGTATTTTCACGTTAAAAGCGTATTCAAAATAAGATCTGCTAAGATCGATAGGAAGCGATTCAACTTTTCAATAAAAGAGTATTCGTTCAGCGTATTGAAAAGATCGTAATATCTCTTTTCTTGCACACACAAAAAACTATATTGAAAAAACATCTTTTACTCACTATGTGGTAATTTTATGAGTAATTGGTATTGATTTTTGCTGTTAAAATCGATTTGTTCAAAAGAGAATTTAAATTACTTTTACTTACATAATATAAACTATCTAAAAACTGGTTATATATAACTTGGTAATTAATAATAGTTAAACTTATTTTATCATGTTGAAATCATTATGTCTTTAAGGGCAATTGCATTCTTCTTGTCTTAATTTACACAAAAATGAAACTATAAATGACAGTGTTTTCTTTAAGTAATTCATAATTAATGGATTTTATATCTTCATTGAAAACCTTATGTACTTATTATATAACACAGTGGAACCTCGCTTAACGAACAAAATGAATTGTAAAAAAAATGACTCGCTTAACGCATAACGAGTGATGAAAAGAGAAGTCCGGGATTTTGCGTCTGCTACATCATTTTTAAAACTTCTGTACACATATTATGTGTATTTTTGAATATTTTTCACTATACGAGTGAAAATGTGGAAATTTTGAAACGGATTAAACTTGTTAAGCGAGGTTACATTTTACTACTGTTTAATGCAAGTACAATGAGTGGGTAGAGATAGTGTATATATTCTTGTCAAGTATAAAAGTCCCGATTAATTATCGTATTTTTGCTGCAATTAATAATAATTGGAAATTATATAGTTATGTAGAAATCGTTTGTGTAGGAAAGTGAATTTAAATTAAGGACTTTGCGAATTGAGAAAGATCACGTCCTGGAAATGCGGTCTCGAAGGACAACCAAACGAGCAACCAACAAAAAAAAGTCCGGGCATTTGCACAAAACCGAAATTTAAACGAATCGCATTGATATTTTCGGGCAACATTAAAACCCAATTAACAATGGCAAAAATAAAACTAATTAAGTACTGTTTTTGCTGCGAAAAACGGGTAATTCGGAGCGGCGAGGTCTGCTTGCATTCAACGAATCTCCATTGGAATTGCATTAAACGGACGATAAATCAGGCGAGGAAAAGTAATTAAAATATTCAGATTTACAATGTTAATAAATATGAAACGGTGTACATTTTGCCGCTGGAATCTGCCGGCAAAGTGAGCCGGCGTTTACCGGCCCGAGAGGAAAACTTTAATACACATAAGTGCCTGTAGGGAAAATCAATAATGGCCAGATGTTACCCTCAAAAACAGACACTCTGTGTTGTATGCTCTGTGCAGAAGGCAGAAGTGCTTACAAGAGCACAGAGAACTACTATACGCGTGGAAAGCAAAACAAAAATATAAAGAGTAAATTAATTAATCGCCACTTGTTAATTAACTTCACTTGTACGCCCATTGTTCTATGATTATTGTGCACAATATCAAAGATATCGTTTAAAATTGTTTGCGCAAATAATGTTTATTACCATTACTTCTTCCACATAATCTAATCTGCATCTCCATGACAAATAATGTAAGAGAAACTGTAATCAAGATTTGTGTGAACGACGTGTCTGGATGGTAATATAAAAGTAGCTAAAACCCCTACCCGTCTAGACGTTTTTTTCTTATTCTTTATGTATATATTCGAGTTAAATTTATTTTACGTTCATTCCTAACATTCGCGACTCTTCTGTATTATCGTACTAAATTCATTAAACTCCATCCGCGCATTCTCTTTTAAAATAACAAGAATGTAATGAGTTTGTCCGTTTAAATTGGGTTTTGTCGTCAAATAGGTTAAAGCCAATTAAATTGGCCTCACTGGATGTACAAACGTATTTAAATAATAATGTAATTTAATTAGGATTTTCCGTGACGTCCGTACTGCATCTATAATAAATTAGTTAGAGCTGTCAACGAATCTATTAATTTAAATTTTTAATATGGCCATTACTGAAAAATCAAATGAAGATATTACATTTTTTAAGAATGTTAATTCTATATATAATGTTTGTTTTAAATCAACATTTAGAGTACATATTCTACATTATATCTCATAAGAGACATATAGTCATATAAACAACGCTATTTAACTCTTTGACATGCAATAACGTGTCCCATACGTCTAAAGTTTATTTTACAACTTTCAATAAATTATTCGACAAAAATAATAACTAGTAAAGTTTTAAATCTGTAGATGAGTTGGATGGAAGCACGAGGCGGAGGCAGAATTGGGAGTTCTGCTAGAGCCAGAAAATGTTATCAGTGAAATGCTGAAGAGTGCGGAGAGCTGGGATATTGTAGCGGCGTACACATCAGAGGAGCTACTAAGTAAAGAAGATGAAGAGCGGAGGCTACAGTGGGCCTACGAGGATAGTGGCAGTGGAGGCTAGCAATAACATGATCTAAGGAAAGTGCCAAACAGGCAAAGACAATCAGCATCGCAGAGTAGTACAGTGATACAGGTCCTGTATGCTAACGAAGAAGGGGAGAGGTTTTAGTGCGGTAAGAATCCCACAGTACCATGACTCTACCCGTGGTCCCTATGTAAGGTTACTCTACAAAAAAAGATATGCAACAGAGAAAGTAGTATTTAGTATTTATTTAATTATTTACTAATGAAACAATTAATGCTAAAGGAACTGTACAAAATGAAAGTACTTTTTTTTTGTTTCTTTACATAACTTATATTTTATTCGTATGTCAAATATTAAAATGAATAGCTTAAATTTTTCAATGACAGCTATGATTTGTCATTGTCAACTGTAATTACCAACTTATGTCACTATATTTGGTTACATAACTATAAATTATTGTTTTTAAATGTTACATTTTATCTGCGTATTAAATGCAACATACATACAAAGTTGTTACAAAACTTATACTGATTAATTATTTTTATTTTGATGAAACATTGTTGTTTATATTTAATTTGAGAAAAAAATCATATTAAAATATATTAGATTAAGAAATAATCGAATATATTTTGAGAATAGGAAGTGGATTGATTATTATTGAGAGCGTTATATAATTAGCAATGGCTCAATAAGTAAGTACATTTATGCAGGACGTTACTCCTAGTCTATTGTTAGTTGACTTTCAAAGATTGTGAATGATGAATGGAGTAATTTCAGTAATTCGTACGTAACAATGTTGACTGAAATAGGACTGTTAAGGAGATGAATATAGTGTCCAGCTGTTTGAGTAGAGTTAATACCGTTATTATTTCAGTTTATTGATTCGTAGTTATCGATGTTATGCATTGAATTGTTGCAAAACCACTACAACGTCTATTATGACTCCTTTCTTAGTATAATTTCAATTGAAGTGATTAATAGTTCAATAATCCAGAACTCTTTACTAAATAAAGTAATAATCGTTTTTATTAAATTTTAATATGTATTTTTTTACTAATATTAAACGTTTATTGTAATAGTAATATTTTTTAACAATTAATAATAATAATATTTATTGCAACAACCATAATACAAACTTAACAAAATAACATAAGAAAAATAAAACTAAATTGAATACATGCATTCAAAATAATTAAATTTTCTACTGAATATTCAATTCTAATATTAATGAAATTTAACTTGAACTTCAATTAAGCAAATTTTGGATGCTTATATTGAAATTAGTTAGCCACGTTTAATATGAGTTCCGCGTTAATAAAATTTAGATCGAAATTGCTTGTTCTATTGCGTCATGCAAAACTCCAACTCATGAGAGTTTACAAACAAACAAAAAAAAAAGACCTGGAATGTTCGCACATGCTCCATTAAATAAACTAATTTTAAATGCTTTATTAAGCAAGGAAATACATGTCTTTGAGCATATCCAAAACTTCCTGTTTTTTTCACTAATGTTACTGTTTAATTGAAACTGTTTAATTTCTTCATGTTAGTAAAATAAATATATAGACAATTTTAAATATTTCGTTTTCTTATATAAAATATTAAATAATTTATTTAATTTTTGTCTGTAAATAATAAATATTTTACTTTTTGAATTATTATTAAATTAAATCTAATAGTTGTAGTAACATAATTATTTACATAATTATTTTATACATGAGATAACAACGACCTTGTCCAAAACTTCCTATATAAAATAGAAATTGTAAGGAACTGTTGAAGAAACTGCTAATAATGATGTTGCAAAACTGATTATAAAATAGTTTTGCTTTCATTCACAACTTAAAAATATGATCAATGAAATTGCATTTTAGATTTTATTTGATTTGATTCACGATTTGTAGCATATAATAATAGTACGTATCAATTGAAATGTAAAATTAAACGATTATAGTTAATTGATATTGTGTTATGTTGTAACAATCGCTTATGCAATAATACCTTTATGTGTATTTCGCCAAAGCGAAACCCTTTTGTTAGAAGGAAATGTGGAATAATCCCTCGGGGAAAAAACATTACTCGTCCCGGAGAGGAGATTACATCACACTGAAACGCAATTTGCATGTGTCGCAAATCCTCGATGGATACGTGCATTTGCGTGGCCACGATCCAATTTGATTCAGTGTTATTTTTGGGTGGAGCGCGTTTTTTGACCTTTTTCAAGGCGCAACAAATCCGCCAAAAAAAAAATACGAATGTTATTCACCAAACAAAGTGATCCAAGGAAGTGTAAACTTGCGTGAATTTCTTGTCTGCAAGAGGCGCGGTACCGGCACAAGGTCAGCTTCCAGTGTATAAAACCTCCGCGGACGCCCAGCAGAAGTATCAATCGCAAACAACAAACAATCCAATCAACATGAACACTTTCGTAAGTAAAACTCAAATTATTTGTGATTTTTAAAACCCTTAACTTAATTATGGTCGTGCAGATCGTAGTATTCGCTGCTGCTTTGGCTTTGGCCAACGGTGGAGTCATTGCTCCAGTTGGAGTAGTAACTCAGACCATTGTCGCCCCAGTCGTTAAGAGCAGTTTGATCCAAGGGCCAAGCACCAGCACCCACATCGTTGGACCAGATGGTAGCCAAATCATCGCCAACGCCCCAGGAGCCACCATCCACACCTCCGAGCATGTAGGAGCAGTCAGTGAAGTCGTCGCTCCAATTGCCCCAGCTGTAGTCGCCAAGACCATCGTTGCTGCCCCAGCTTTGGTAGCTGCTGCTCCAACTTTCTACGCTGCTGCTCCAGCTCTCATCGCCTCTCCAGTCCTCCCCAACGGATACCCACTCTTGGCTCCAGGCTCCGGACTCGAAGGACAATACGTGCAAGACATCAACGAGAAACTCTACGATGACGGCTCTTACAAAGGTGAAATCTACGCTTAAACTCAACCGTTTCCATGTACTGATTCATTCTTGCGTATGATGGTTTTTGTAAATTTTAACTTAATTTTAAGGTTTATAGAAATCAATAAATAATTTTATTTGTACTCGACTCGCATTCATCGCAATTCCCCGTAATACCAATCCTCTGAGTTGCACGAACTCTCGTATCCAGTTTGCAACTAAAAGGAAGAAGAAAACGAAGCACGCGTAGGTCGTGGAGCCATATAACTTATATTATATTCTATATCATACACGGCGATTAATCGGGCGAGAACTTGACAATAAATATCTGCCCGTAAAACTACCTCACTACAGGCTAAACGTCCATAAAAATTTACTGCCAATTATTTAGACCCATATACTTTTATCAACTATTAAAAATAATATAATATTAAATTCATAAATATAGTTCGTAACCATGAAAATAATCTCAAACCAAATCAAGAAAAATTAATTAGTATTAACCAAACAACTATAATAATACACATACACTTTCAAATTCAAAAATCTGACTAACTTATTTTATACAATATACAATTTAAGCCAAGTCTAATTAAATCAATCGTCCCACGTGGTAGTGTATCAGATCCTGTTTAGTGTCTCTAAGACATTCCAATACGACATAAACAGCATTTTATTCATCTATGAATATTTAATTGTATTAATTGTATCACAACATCTCCAAGAAGAGCTCAATCTTCTTGAAGATTAAATAATTCAATGGAGAATTCGATCAATTTGGATATGAATCAATCATATTTATATATATAGATTTAATAATGGAATCTAAATACATTAATAATTATTATTATAATGTTGTTGATAAAATTATTTAAAAAAATAATAATAAAATGCGATAATTCACAACTGACATCATTCAACACTGGGACAAAGAAATTGGATCAAATATTAGAACAATTGTGTAATGATTTATACATAATTACTAGAACTTTATTAATTCATATATAAAATAATAAATAAATTGTAACCATTAATTAATATCTCCAGGGAAATATAGATTTTAAATATTATTATTTTTCCATCAGCTTATAAATCGGGAAATACATTTCATTCATCACATCTCTCCACTTGTAAATCACCATTGGCAGCGAACTGTTAAAACTTTCACAACAGATTTTAGTCAATATTTAAAATTCTGAAAAGGAAACTAAAATCTCATTACTCCCTGCACTAAAGTTCTTTATTAATGGACTGGATTATTTTGTTTCTATAAATAAATCAACCTTTGTACTAATTAAATTTATAACAGTTATAATTAATAGTTAATAAGCTAGTTTTATAATGCAATTATGTATTTAGCGTAGTAATTAGCGAGCGAAACAGACACCTGAGGTATTTTACTATGCTGCAAGATATTTGCATAAGAAACATTATTACATCGTTTATTAGACAATAAGTAACGTCTACTTTCGCACTATATTTTATAGTAATTAATTATTGTATTTTAATATAAATTTATAATAATTTATTTAATTATCTAATATATGAAAAATACATTTTGAGGATTTTTAAATAGTTACATTTAATTCTTACAAATTATATTAAGGTTATTTTATATAATAATTATGTTGTTGAATAACAGAACTATATTTATAACAATTGAATGAAAATAATCAAATTTTAGTAAATACTTGTTACAAATAATACATTGTGTACTGTGTATGTAAATACAAAATTTCCATATAATGTCTAAATTTGAATGCATTTGAATAAGATGTGGCTTAATTCAAGGCGCAATCATTGAATTTGCATTTTAATACTAAAGCAGATTGCTCAATCTGTAATGTGAAATTATTATGTTAAAAGCAAGCAAAAATAATTTAATTGTATTTTTCATTATTATACATATTTGTTGTAATATATGAAAACTATTTGTTGAAATTACATTTCAGACAAACAATTTTTTTTCTTAAAATTTATGACTTATCGACATCAATACTCTTTCTTGCAAACGTGTATACATCCTTGTAAACACGTAACTGGACATGTTATACGATCCACTTCAATCTTAATCTTTTATTCATATTTTTTGCTGTTTTCCCAACGCATACTTTATTCTGTTCCTTATTTATTCTGTTCCTATAAACCAGTGTTTTTCAAACTCTTGCATGAAATAATATTAAGAAATATTTTTTTTAATAGTGGCATAGTAACAAGATGTTAGGAAATTAGTGCTAGAAACAATAGTAAATAAAATATACGAAATACTGAAAATAGAAAAGTTTGTGTGCAAAATGTGGATAAAATTTAAAAATTAATTTTTAAACAAATATTAAAAAAAACCTTGAACTTGTTTGCTTTATATTGATTGAAGCAATTGTTGCAAAATGCCGGTATTAAATATGTTAAACGTTTGAAATTATGCGCATTTAATCATTAAACTGTAACGATTAGTTATAGGAAAATAAGATCATAAATTGATCTCATCTAATAATCAATACTGGTTCAAGCTGTATCTAAATGTCCTATTAACCAATGTACAGATTATATCATCTTGTTACATTGTGTTCGTAGCATTTTAAAAATCAGACGGAAGGAGATAAAGATAGAATCAGCGAAATAGAATGTGCAGAGCAGGAGGAGATTATGGCTTAGGTTAGTTGCGGCGATGACCTGATCGAGGTCAGCCAAAAACCTCAAGTCAATTTATTTTTTCTTCGTTTCGTATAGAAACGTTGTCGGCCGGATTGATTACATTTTCGGGGCCAATTCAATTTATTAGTCTCTTTCAACTTCTGTATTTTATTTACTTATTTTTTTCTCTTCTACTCTCACAACAGACAACATGGCACGTTATCCTTCAATGCCAGGAACACGCATTCTGCACTTAATGGATTTTCTTGTACATGTACAATCCCTGGGCTCGGCAAAAATATTATATTCACACCTCCTTCATCCCCCATTTCTTTAACCCCTAACAAAAGTGAAAATTAGGTCTTTCCATTTCTGAGCATTTTGTTGATTTATGAAAGACAAATTCTTTCGCGTTTGATTCGACAAAGCATGGTAGATTTATTGTGGATATATGATGATGGCTTCAGTTGATTTGAGGATAATTAAGTTAGATGAGCCGTTATAGAATCCACATTGTCCGTTCGATGCTTAATCAGTAAACTAATTAAAACTTCCGTGGATGATTTAGTTTCCCACTTCAAAAGAGCCTCGGCGACGAAAAGCGGGATTTTCATAAATCCGACAGATAACTATGAGCTTCGAACGTTGCCGGATATTTCAAATTAATAAACGATTTCCGTCATTTCCTCATATTCCCATTTCCTCTAATCTCTTAACCAAATAATTACAAATTTAGTATTTTTTACATACTTTATTGTTTGTATTGCTACAAGCAAGTTAATAAAATATACGTACTTTTTTATAAACAAATAAAATTTGAAGATGAATTTAATTACTTTAATATGGTCTAGATTCTAGATCAGTAGTTCGATTCCATCGGATATTATACATTAAAAAGTTTACGAAAGTTATCCAATATTTGTTACCAATATTATCCACTAACTATAGAAGATTTAAGTACAAAATAAAACACTTATATTATTAAAATAATACATGACTTTGATTTTTAAGATACGTTTTATGGTATTAAAATCTCCATGAATTAGAAAATCTCTAAAAAAACTCTTTTGTATCATAATTAATCAACTTGAACTATTTTGGTATATTTCAATTGGACATTAAGCATTATTGTCTTGAAATACCAATCCGATTTTGACATCTATAGAACTGAAACTGAAATATCTATTATTATGTTTCAGAAAGTGATATTAAGAATCAAATATAATTCTAGTAGTATATTAAATAGTTTAGAAGTTAAGATTGTATGCTTGTAAATGTTATATATTCTCCAGTCAATTAACATAAATGATTAAGGGACGCACGTTTGGCACATCTATAAAATAAACAGTGCCAGTTCGCATGTCCCGACCCTCGGCCATCCATTAATTTGGAAATTAATGTTGACCGACCTACAACCTGCTCGTACACATATAACAAATATCCAACAGTGTTTGTAATTAGCGTTACTTAATTCGATTTTGTTTCGCATTTTGTTGAGCAACAACAACAAAAAAAATATTACTGTCCTTTCTGTACGTAAATTTTGATTCAGAAATACGTTGGATATTAGCAAAGTTCCGGGAGAACAGCATTCGATAAACGAAGTAATTATTTAGGGGTGGATGTGCATGTTCTGCTGGGTTTCGGTCGACATTTATTTTGTTAATATCTCCGCTTTCGAAACTTTTCAATTGTTGCCGTTGCATTCAGTGCAGACAATATGCGCCCGATAAATTCACGTGGGACTTTCGACGAGTAAAAACGGCAACTGCGAAACTAATTTACCTCGTTTTAGCTTGAAATTTGATTTGGATTCTCGAGAATATTCACTGTTATTTAATGAACACGAACAGTTGGAATTTAATATACTTTCATTACTCATTAATTTCAAACATATTAGAAAATACTTCACTTTTGTATTAAAGTGAAATTATGTAATAATAATTTAAAACAAAATATACAAAATGACAAAAATTATAAAATCTACAGTAACCTAAAAAAATATCTAAACAATAAATTAAATACCCTTAAATTATTGACAATTTAGTTGTAATAACGTAGCATAAATACATTGTATACAATTTTGTATATCATCTTGTAAATCATTTTTATCATTCTGTAAGTACACATTACAGACATTATTCATATTTAATGTCTGCAGAGGAACTTTATGTATGACGGCAACTGCAAATCCTAATATTACATTTAAAATACATCACAAACATAATAGCATCTGCTCAGCGAAAGCAGATGCTATAAAGATACATTTTTTCTATACATATCATATAATTATTATATCTATATACTCCATATATGGAATTTTAGCATATTAAATTTAAATATCACATACTTTTTTCTTATGTTATATGTATTTTTCTATAATTCATCATCAATATATCCTTTTTGATGTATAAATAAAAAAAAATATAAAATTATATTTAAATTATAAGTACAGGAAATTAATTACAGTTTTTTAATGATGTGATTTTAATTAATACCTGTAAATTGTATTTTTTAATGAGATCACAGAATTTCATTTTAATTTATTGTATCAATTCAGTAAGTCTACTAATTGATTTATTACGTAAATATTTACTTACATATAGGATGAAATGTGTATTTTTTTTGTAACTTGAATGTGATATAGAAAATGAAGAATGAGATAATTACATTAATTTCACTTAAGTTTAATAATATTGCATAACGATTATTTTATTTCGTTTTGCAGATTTGGTTATTAAATTTTTTTATTATACAAATATTGTTGTTTTTAGTAAATAAAAAGTAATAATTTCAATGATGACACTGTTTTCACTTAAGTCGGATTTGGAATTTGTTGAAGAAAATCATGATTTCCACACAAATTTAAATCAAGTTAAGAATTACTACAAACGGAAAATTTAAAAAAATGTTTATTGTATTAAGAATGAAATGTGTATACTTTCTTATTGAAATTTTGAAACAATCACAAATTAAAATTGTACTAATTCTACTTATTTTTTGAGAATTTATTTTTATTTTGTTTCTTTTAAGTTTAGTTTCTTTATAAATTTTAATAAATCTGGACTACTATCTTATTGTAATATTATTTATGTCTAATAAATCAACAGCGATAATTGTAATGTAGCTTTCTCTGGAATGAAGATATTTCAGTAACCTCAAGTTCCAAACATCATGTTGTTTATTTTCATTCATCGTCGATTATCTTACCGGAATGTTGAAGACAATGCAAACGAGATGAGGTGAGGGGATTGCCGAGCACTTGAAATAACATCGCAAAAGTATCTAAAATAGTTTCGTATAGTGCTTCAATTTTGATGAGGCAGCGTTTGAACTATGCGAGGTGAAGGCGGTTTCAGATGTCGACGTTTTTTTTGTCGAGCAACTGCCGTGAGCACGTGTATGTGTTTGGAATGCTGGAGTCCCGGAAAATATCGATTATCAGGAGAGTGTCAGGAAGGTTTGTGCCCTTCCTCTTCATCCACCGCCGCACCGAACGTTATAACCGTATGGCTCCACAGGCCCTGTCCCCAATGGACACTTTATTATTGACTATAAGGAAGAAAAATAGACGAAGCAATAGGTATGTGTGACATTCATTTAATATTGATCCTTAAAAAACATGTATGATTGAAAATGAATATAATCTACTTTATTAAGTAATTGATGTTATTCAAATATAATTAATTGCAAAACAAAAAGATAGATAAAATGCTTTATTATATAAATAATCACGTATGGAATTAAATGGATCAAGTAGATTTTCAAATTGAATATAAAAACGAATGATAATTGCTATAATGACATGATTTTCACTTACGAAACTAATTTAATATCCTAGGAAAAAACTGTGATTAAAAATGTCGAAAGAAAATAAAAGGATGCATCAACTTTCTTGGGATCATTAAGAAAACACTTAGACTGATTGAAGCGAATTGAATTAATTTGCGGCTTTAAGACAAAATGCAGCCCGAAGAAGAAACGGAAAGCGATCATTAATCCTCAATCAAATTCCTAATGGTCCTCAGAGCCTTCTGACATTCACAAATCTCTCAATATTTCTCTCATATAATCTCCAAAATTTATATTCTATTTTAAAAAATGTTTTAAAGAAGTAAATTAAGTATATCATAAAAAATAATTTATTATAAATAATTAAAATTGAGATTTTATATTAGAAATCTTTGTAAAGTAATATTATTTTACAGAATTTGAAAAATTTATAAAAAATAAATTAGGTTAATCATAATTATTCATGAATAACATAAATACATTAAAAATAGTTGTAAAAGAATAAATTGGGTTAATAATAATTATTAATAATTAACTCGATAATCTGCAACATTTGGACTATCATAATTACTAGTAATTAACACGTCCAAGTTTAAACTAGACACAAAGTGTTGGTCGAGGTTAATATTAAATTTAATTAAATAGCACATTTCGATCGCCAAAGGCGAAATATAATACACTGAAGTTGAGTTGAAACTTTGAACTAACGCACTTATATTGTTTTATTACAAGCATGAAACACATTTAAAACGTGTTTAACTAGAACATATCTCAAATGTCAAATAAATTAACAAATAAATCATTGCTAATAATTTACAATATCATTTGATAATTTGCAATAAAAATAACTGTATCTTAATTCTTCATTACATTTACGAATATTGAAATCATTAGAGATGTATGTATAAAGCAAGATACGAAAGTAATGATTTTATTGATTGATTGTATAGAATCTATAAAATCACAGTTAGAATTTACAGAATGTTATTTTTTTGATAGGCGAACAATAATCGCACAGTTTCTTGAATCATTTCCAACTTTATGACTCTATTTTAAAATAAACCTATTTGTTTATAAAAATGTCATGTTATCTGCGATTTGTATACTATTAAAGGAGGGAAAATGGCAATATTTAATTGCATTAAAGCAATTTACGTTTCATGTACGAGGGACATGCAATTCAAAAGGGAATACAAGTTTGTTTTGTAATTTCGTTATTATATAACATTAACTAACTGATTTTTTCAATACTACAACCATAAAATCTGCAACCTTAATTATGTTTAATTTATATTTATTAGATTGGCTTTTAATCAATATTTATGATCCATAAATCTAGTCTACTTTTTTTTACTTAAATTGGTTATTTAAATTATTTGAATGTTAAATTACATAAAATCAATAACTATAAATACTGAATTACATTTAAAAATTCGAAATTTATTAATGTTTTAAATTGATATAATCATAATATAGCCTATAACGCTATAATAACATGGGGCCATTAGCCCTTTGGCTTGGAGTTTCAGCCCTAATTATATAATTTCAATATTTATTAAACATTGATATGTGTATTAATAGCAATGAATAATACCGGTTCATTGCTTGAAATTTGGACTATAAACATTGTAACAAGGTTTGATCATATTTTATTGGACTCATACTTGAAGAACATATTTGTTAGTTTATGACGAAATTTGTTAGAGACTTTATGTACACCCTAGAACGTTTCATCAAAATGCCGGACGCGATATATTTCACTTTTTTTTTCTTATTCAACCTTCTGCAGAAGACAAAGCGGCGGTATTTTTGCTTGATATTGTTAGGATGTAGAAGCGATTCGTTTTCGGGCTTCAGCCGTTGGGTGTGTGCCCTTCTCCTAACATAATCAAAACTTCTGGTGGCCAATGCTGAATATAAATGATGTCTGTCCGAACTAAGAAATTCTAAACGGGAGACCGAAAAATAAATAAGTACGATCTCGGTTCTGTCTCTGTACCATCATCCTCTCCGATCTTTGCTGCTATTTGGATCATTCATCCTTTCGCTGTGTGGCGCAGGCACGTGTCGACGCTCCCTGCTACCCTTCGTCCTTGACACAGTTCGGGCTGTGACCTGAATTTTGGGATAGCCGGGGCTCGAAACCACCCTCACTCTGGCCTCGATTCATCTCCTCTCCTTTTCAGCCTTCTCAGATGCCTCTTTCTAGGCCCACCCTGCCTGCTCCTTTCTCTGCACCAACTAACTACGTTTTATACAACAAACACAAAATGTGCTGAAAAATTTAATATGACGCTATTTTTCATCCCCCTCCGACAATTACATCAATTTATTAGACTTAATTCTCGCAATTTGAATGCACAACAATTCTTCGACATTCATTTTATCATCGCATTAATCACGTCCGCAATAAATATCACTCTGTGGGCGTATAATTCTTTCTAATTGATGATTACTCTCAACAATCTTAATTCCCTTAAATAATATTTTTTTATAAATATCTACAATTAAACAGCAGTTGCATTGCACATTCATGAACATATAAAAATAAACTAATATTAGTATAAGTTCTAATAAAATTACAATAATGAATTGAAATATGTAATGGGTTTGTATCTATTTTTTTTTATAAATTTAGCGCTGCCTCACTACATATTTACTGTAAGTTTATGTGATTTCCTTTAACAATGTTTCGTTTAGCGCTTGTCTTCTAAACACTAAAATGTGCTTATATAGATTTAAAAATTGTATTAATTAATCTAATTAACATCAAATAATGATTAACAATAAACAAATAAATAAAAAAATATCTTCGAAGAATAAATTCCGATTTAAATCGGATATAGAATGCTTTGAATAATTGAGAATTATACCTGAAATACATTATTCGTATTTTTAGACAGCTTGAATTCGTTGGGGAAATAAAAGAAAGTTGAATAATTGGCTTCTTTGCAAAGACATATTCGATTTAAATGATATATTTTTTTAGTAAATAGAAGCCTTATTTGAATTTACACTTTATTCAGAAAAAAAATATTTGTAAGCAAAGATAAAAATAACAATGAATGAACAATGAAACAATTCCATGATGATTATATAATCATACTAAGTTAAATGTTTCTATTTTACTTCACATTTACTTTTTTGATTCAATTAGAAATTTGTTTTTTCGAAGAATATCGAAGTGAAATGAATATCATAGCAGAAAATCAATATAAAACTACAAATTTTTCCAAATAATTCATTTACTTGAATCACGAACTAACGAACGTTAATAAAAATTTATCCGTGCAAAAACGAATTTTTATAATTTTAATAATCTCACTTTACATTTTTTTTTCCAAATAATTCATTTCCCATTCTATCCCAATTTTTTTATCCCACCAGCAAAACATTATTCTTCTTAATTACATTTGCTGTTTGCACCCTCGCTTCTTTTGAACCCCTTTTATGTATGAAAGCGCCATCCCTTTTTTTATTGTCCGGTTAATAATTCAGTTCGCAATTTCGCGTTTACGCTTTCGTTTCATCTTAATTCATTTAGAAATGTCTTCCTTGTTAATTATTCGAAACGGACGCTGACAAAAATATCAAGTTCGCATCTCATCCAATGATACATTTTCGAGGAAAGCAGTAAAATTAAATATATAAAGTTGTATAAAAGTGTTTTATTAAAGAAAATGAAGTAAATTTGATAAATAAACGTCGACGAAGAAACCATCATTCATCGTTTATACGATTTTCATGTTTTTTGAAATAACATTATGAATCGTTTGTGTAATTTATAACAAATATTATATATTGCGGGTAATGCGGTTCTTTCAATATCACGGTCTGTTTGAAACCGGATTAATTATATGACATGTTAATTGACTATAGATAAATTTTAAAAAATTGTACAGATTTATTTTATACATAAATGATCGCGTTTTTTTTCTCATTTTAACGATCTTAAAGTTTTCATTGGTCCAGTATAGTGCGGAATATTGGCGGAATTCATTACCCGGACTATGAGAGGTATTGTTGTATATATATTCTAAATTCATACAAATATTTACANNNNTAGTTTATATAAGTGCAGTAAGTGAAATTTAATATCGCAATGCGAGAAACGAAACTGAAAATATAATTTTACGTTTAGAATTTATAACCGTCGATGCGCATTTTATATCTTTACATATACAACATTATTATGACGGCAATAAATAATTGTAACTATTAAACAAACAAAAAACAAATCTAACATTATCTGCAGATGTAAATGTGTTTTCTTCTGCTCATATTTATAATTGATTCTGATTCAGCTCAGCCAGATCGTTTTGTTTTCGTTGTGTCCTCTCTTTTTTTTTCTAAGGCGATTCGGGTTCGTAATGGATTCAGCAGTTCGCAGAGTTCAATACTTTTTTTTGTGGATGAGTGTGCGTCCAATAAAGGCGGCGACAGTGGGATAGAATTGTTGGGCGATAAAAAAAGAAGAGAAAGTACGAGACGTCTAGCATTTAACACGATGCGGACGACCCTTGGAGTACTGGTATGGCGGAGGCGCCGGGCGTTTCGTAACCTTCACATATCTGCGCAGAAGGTAACATTCTTTTCATACATTTTTAGAATATTCAAGCAATTTTAAAGATAATTAATAAAATGTTTCAGTATTTAATTAATTACATCAGTTATATTCATAATGTAATGTTATTTTAGAAAATAGTCTCAGGTTTGTTGCTAATCTAAAAACACACACATTTTCTTAATAATTTTCATATTTTCACTTTTTTTGAGTGATCAGGGCAACTAATAGCCAAATAGTTAAGTTGCCCTACCCACGATTCCGTGGGCGCCGGTTCGAATCCTGGTCAAGCCCGGCCCTTTGTGAGCCCTTTCGGTGCTTGCAGCAATAGGGCCATCGTTCATCACAGATGGACAGTGAAATAAATGAGGTTCAGCATATGGACCTTCCGCCAGGTCGATGGATAATGACACTGTTAAGGATAGCAGCAGATTCACAGATAAAGGGAATAGTGAAATCATAGAGCATCAATATACAACTGAAGTTAACCTACAAGACAACAGCAAACCTTCAAATACAAGAATACACAAGAATATAATGGTAAAAACTTTCATTGGGTAGTTTACCAAAAAAAACAAATGTCTACTGCCATTAGATTTAATTAATGTTCACAGGTAAAATATTTTAAATAATAAAAAAAAATGAGTTTCTTCAATTGTTTGTTAATAATACAGCAATATTTGTTTCTAAAACTGTCAGTATGTTAATTATTCATTTTAAAACAGACTGGTCATTAGTTTTATATTATTGTATAAATATAGTCAATAAATTACTATTATTATCATCCACGCATTAAGTACTTACAAAGGAATCCTACACATTGTAAATATGCATCCATTACAATGCATTGTTAGAATAATATGTATCCATTAAGTTCTCAGCAGAATAGAATTAGATTCATATGAAATTCAGGATAAATGCATTTGCTACGATTGTTACGTACCTTAAACAAATTGCTTCTCATATATAATCAAACATAAATAAATTACGTTAAGAAACAAACACCGGAAATGAATTAATGTTCCATTAAGTTTGATACGAAAAGTGAGCTAAACATTCAAACAAACAAATTCTAAGTTGTTTTTGATGACTGTCTACATAAAATGTAAACACTAATAATTCACATAGTCCGGCTTCGATCAGTCTGGATTCACTATAGGAAGATTTGAAACTTTAAAAACAAACAAAATTGTAATTGTAACTCTAAAAAAATAGTACATTTTTTATGGGATTTTCCTTTATATACTACAGTCTCTTTGTATGTGATTTATTTCTATTTTATGTATTTACTCTATTAATTCAGCTTCATATTGCTTTGATTTTTTTTTATAATTGAATAACAGAGAAAAAATATGATTTTATGTAATAAATATGGAATGTTGTTATAAAATATGTATAGATGTATTCAAATGATGCGGAATCTACATATCTGAGCGCAGGAAACGATGCGTATTTGAAATACTATGTACAAATTGAATCTGGGAATGCGGGAGGAAAATTTAAATGTTTTCTCACACAGACCGGCGTGGTGTGTATTATCGTTCTTCGCGAAGTTGAAAAGCGTGAGAATTCGGTTGAAACAATGAAACGACTGAAAGTTGTTATGAACGGAACGCGCATTTTTATCATCCCATTCTTATCCCAGCAGGAGTATACATACTATTACGAGACATGCAAACCTGCAATTTAATATAGAAGATAGATGCAAACGAATTTTAACATTGTCGGTGAAGAAAATCTGTCACTGTTTATAAAATACTCTCAGAATTTTTTTATAATAAATTATAGTTGTAAGTTATAAATGTTTAACAATTTTTTTTGTTTGCAGTCATAATTTAACCAACTATATTTTTTTTATTAATTTATTAATTAATAATAAAATTTACTAAAAAATATTCAAATTAATAATTGTCTTTTATATGATAATGCAAATTAAAATATATATAAGTATTATGTCCATTGAATTCAGAAAGAAAATTACGAAAGATATTTGAAAATGAAAAAAAAAAAACAAAATTCACAATTAAAATTTTCTTATTGTTTAATAACCAACGGCGGATATATCCGCCTTATCCTTTACACAGTAGTATGCAAAACTGCATAATCCAATTTAAGCTAACTTTAACTAAAGTAATAATAATGTGTTGGATACTTTCAAGTAATATCTATTTACTTTATAATTTAGTCAAGTTTATACCTTAGCAATAATGTATAAAGAAAATAAATAGTTTTTAAACACTTACACTTAATCATTTACACTGAAACAATTATACACGTAGGAATACGTGATTTTTGTATCACAGCCGTCTTCTTCTTGATTATTATTATAATCATAGCAGCAATTATTTAAATTGTCATAGCATTTTGCACAGTCGGCTGACTTCAAACTTATCAATATAATTTAAATTCTCGTTTCGCTCCAGCAACCGGAGACAATGCAGAAGTTTTAGTGTGGGGTCATTCGAGTGCTCACACAAAGGTGGCCATTGTTAGCCCCCACGGAAAAAGACAAATAACCCTCGTCGGAAATAAGAGAAATAAGAAGGCGAGGCGCACATCTCGAGAAGAAAATAAAAATAAAATGCAATTAAAATAAAATTGTGGGGCTTTCGTTTGACCTCATTTTATTAATCACCACGAATCCATTTGAATGTCATCCCGATACAGAAGCAAACACGATCGAATTTCATTTGAAACGTGTTAAATTATTGCCAGCACTTAACACCTTTCCAAC
Source organism: Nicrophorus vespilloides (assembly GCF_001412225.1). Taxonomy (NCBI): domain Eukaryota; kingdom Metazoa; phylum Arthropoda; class Insecta; order Coleoptera; family Silphidae; genus Nicrophorus; species Nicrophorus vespilloides. The sequence continues at coordinate 185,851 of NW_017097821.1, forward strand.
TACACAGCACTTTGATAACTAATCGATTTTAATACTCTGGTTGCAAGCAAATACGTCAGTCTAAGGCGAAGGTCGTCGTATGTCGAAACAACACATAATACAATTGGAAATGAGTGCAGTTTTGCTTTGTCTATCAAAGAAAAAACAATATTTTAAGCTATAAACAAATGTGTTGAACAAACAGATGACTGATCATTATTGTGATAACAGTTATCATCATACATCTCGATGTTTGTTTTGCTTAATGTTTATCAATATTTTCACACTACTTGTTTTAATAAATTAGAAGAAGTAAAGTAATATTTATTGTATATATAAATAAAACAAAGAAAACATATTCAATATTGTACATTTAATTCTGTACAATACTAATTTCACGTTTTTTTGTAACTCTAAAGAAATATATAAAACAATCAATCAATTTGTGTGAATTGCTTTTAAATTTATTATTAAAGTAAAAGTAAATAAAAATTATTTGAAATGAAAATGTTTTTCATGAGACAACAAAAATTGTATTAAATAATTGATTTATTTATTTACTTTGCTCTGTTATTAATAAAATAAATGAACTGAAATAATTAAACAATTAAATATTTGTGTTGACTTGAATCAGTTATTGGAAATTAAACAAGGATTTGCGTAGTTGTTCAAACAGGATACATTACGTAAATTATTCAAATTTACATTAAACTTATTACAATCAATTATGGTAAAATGTTGTATTTCTGTGCACTAGGAAATGTGAAAGAACTGATTCAATTCAGAGTTTACGTGCGACTATTGAGTAATTCCCTCGGGTCTTAAGAAATTAATCGTGAAAATGGACCTCTTTCTAGTTTCATCGTGGTTACTCAACTCAACGTTTCCAGTACAGTGTGACCTAGAAATTTCCGCAGTGACATATTGTGATTGATTATTATCGGGGCGTGTTTCTGAAGTCAATCATAAGTTGTGAACGAGTTCTGTAGACACTCGTCAATTTCGTAATTGTGATCATAAATAATCCTAAATTGAAAAATGTTTTGCAGAAAAAAAATGCAACAGTTTTATTGTTTTATGTATTTTTGTTAAATATTATATTAATATTAGTTCAATTAAATATGTATTAATATATTAATATTTTAATATTTTGGATAGCGGGCAGAAAGACTTTTAGTAGCCGTTTGCAGCAAATCAATTTGGTTTTAATTTTCTTATTTTGTTAAGTTTGTTATTGGTAATTTGTTTCAATAAATGTTATTATTTCCTATACATACATTACTTGAATAGATTTGTATATTTGGTTGCATACACAATAAAATTGTATTGTTCTTATTAAATTAATTTAAAACTAATTATGTACGATAATTAACCATTTTGAAAACTTTAGCATTACTTTTAGTAAGTTTCACCGGATTCACAACAATCTAGTTTACAATTTTTAAAAGAAACTAAATTTTAATTGAGCAAAAATATTACACAAAATTATTATTTTTATACATAAATGATATTTTTTCTGTCTGTTTTTTGCGGTTTATTTTTATTCCTCCATTAGTCCGGTTTCAAACTGCACGAAATTTTGGAAAAAGCGATACAACGAAAGCTTACAATGCGAGTATCTTTCATCCAATATTATTGGTTACAATTAAATACAGAAATCATTATTAAATTTTAAATTAATTGGAATTAATATATTATATACAGTTTGTAAAAAATGAAATTATATTTAATTTTTGTAAGTGACAGTTAACGTTTATATTTAATTACTTATAAAAAAAAGTTTGATAACAGTTTTAGATCATATTATTTATGAAAACATTATTTTTTGTAATATATTTTACATTTTTTTAAATTCATCGTAAAACGGTGATAAAGAGATTTTATAGCATGACAATAACGTATTTATATAGTGCTGCCTATTTATGATTGATTGTGCCTTCGCGCAAGAAACCCACAAAAAAAGAAAACCGCCCGTAAAGAATCGGCCACTCGAGCGTGAACACCTTTATGCGATGTAACATCGGCACATATAGATAAGTCAGCTGGTTTACTGCCAAAAAGAGGAAATAAAACATTTCATAAATGTAACTGTTAAACCGATGATAATTGCGGTTTACCACTGCATTAGATTGTTCGAATTGCATCCAATTTATTTTAATATTAGTAACTAAAGTTTTTTTGTGAAAATTAGGATTTATATTACTGAAAATAAAAAAACGCATTGCGCTTGGTTTCAGTAATGTAGTAAACGTGTTGCGGATAAATCAATTTTGATAGGCTCCAGGGTTATTGGGTTTGGCAAACTAAACCATTTTCTGCAGCCCCTTCGCAGTGGGGTTCCTCCGATATGGCCATTAATAAAACTCTGTTAATGCGTTCAGAAACTTTAATTAAATAAACAAGTAATTGCTTATATTAAATGACACGTATATGGATCGGGTTACGCAATTAAGTGAATTACCTCTCGGGTAATTGCGGTAATTTTCTCCTTTATGATTTACGAATTGAGAGTTTTAAACTGAAGATCTGCCATATCCTTTGTAAGAGTCCATTTAAGGCCAATTCGAAAATCGCACACACGAATGTACCGAAAACGACACGCGATCAAGAAACGAATGCAGTAAATAGAGCGAACACTAAAATGAATTACCTTTTTCGGTCCAATTGGGACTTCCGAACGGTTGGACGTAAAATTACCTGCAAATAGAAGAAACGTTCGAATGTACTAGTAATGCACATGTATACATCCAATAAGTCCGACTGTTGATTATTTTCGATTTAATTACAATTAGCAAGTTGCAATTTCGAATGGCCTCGGGGTGCGGAATTGCGTTACCGATTAATTCAATGTTAGTCGGGGCCCCACATTTCAATTTCCACCCCCTCAAACAGCTTTTCGCAAATTGTCCTCAATCAGGACGCAATTTTATCCGAAAATGTATTTATTATTAAATCACCGTTATTGGCAACTTTCCATCATATAATTCTTTTCTTCTTTTTTATTTCATTTGTTTGATGCCTACGGTTTTTTTCAAAGCTTCTTAAGAATTAAATCCTTTTATCTAGTGGTGACGTGACCTCTTTTCTTTTTTAATGCCGCTCACGTCATTAAAATTTCCTTTGAATTGCGATAGTCGTTCCTGCCAACTATTATACTCGTCCTTTTCTACGTTTTGCTGCTGCCTTCAAGCTATCCATCCAGACCTTAAGCTGGCTCACTTGAAATAACCATCCCTATTAGCAATTTCACCCATTAACCCTTCACAAGTTCTGTGACATAAAATGACACTAAAATGATGTAGCAATAAAGAAAAACTTTTTGTCATCCAGTCAGACGTTAAGGTGAAATTAACATCTCCATTAGACATTTCATTCATTCAAATAACATGACATTAAAATGACGTAACAATAAAAAACATATGTTTGCACAAAGTTAAATGAAAACTACTATCCAGAGGTTAGATTGGTATACTTCAATGAAATAAACCATTTTCATTAACAATTTCAATCATTTGTCCTCTATTCTTAAGAAACTGGATTTTGTTACTGCTCTTTAACCTTTTTGAGAGTGATATGTACCATTCCGTTTGATGTCAAAGTTAAAGGCATTTTTTATCAGTTATATGTTTAAGTGATACACGTCAATCGTATACCGCATAAAAAAAACTAAAAATATGTTTCCACTTCCTCTAAAAAAATCCTCGCGAAAGGATGTGCAATAATCAAAAACATAGTTTAAGTTGATTTTCTTGAAATATCCATCACCATTGAAAAATTCTTTATTTAATCGTATTTCGTAACCACAAATAAAATGAGACATAACAATCAAAATGTTTTTACTAGGTTGAGCAGAAAACATTTTTTGTCTGATATTTTCGGAACTATGCAAATGCACATTATTTACATATTTACGTTTTATTTAACTGATATGAAAATTTCCCCATTGAAGTACAGTGATCCGTTACAGTTTTATGTAAACACGAATAATAAATAATATTTATATCCAGTATTATTTTAATTATAAGAAGTCGTCGACAAAAAAAGTAATAACCTTGAAGCAATGAATAGATTAGAAAATGATGATTCGATTTTATTTTTTTTTAATAAAAAAAAATCGGTTAGCCGTTAGTTTTCTGTCGCCTACGTGATTTGCTAGATTGTAACTGTGTTAAACCGCTGGACAAAAACTATTTAATAAGCTAAACCTAGTTTTTGTGTACGCAAAGTGTTCGGAATTATAGCTGAATAAGCATTGGATTATGATCTAGATCCAAATACGTTTTTGGTATTCATAATTGATGGAAAGCATGCAATCATGTTTTTTTATAGTTTTGTTCTATTTGAATCTAATAAAAGTGCTTTCAACAAAATTCGTACATTATAAAATACAATTTTTTTTGTATTATCTTATTTTGTTTCGAAAATAACCTAAATTCAATATAAAACTATATCCTAATTAAAAAAAATAGTATTGTGCTATTATTATGAAAAAATAGACTGGAATGTATCTTCTATTTGTCCCTTAGTAAAACTAATTACAGATCATAAGTTCAGACGGATTTCAATTAAACATGTAGATATTAAAGATTTTTATTTCAATTTGTTCTCTTGTAAATTCTCACGTGATTAATCCAAATTAATTTTCTTCATTAGTTTATAGCAAATATATTTATTTTTATTAATAAATAATAAACTAGCTGATTCATTAGAAACTAAGTTATTCTTAAAATTACATTTAAAATGTATATTAAATTGAATTATTTCATTTTTCTCATTTTGTTATTAATTGTAATTTATTACTTTACTTATTAATATTGCTTTAAATTTGTAAAAGAGATCTTAATAAATTTGGAAACAATTAAAAGTTATGTTTTCGATTAATTAATTAAGTCATTTAACAGAAGACATAAATTGTACTCTTTTTATAATAATTTCTATTATAAATATTCATTACTTATTATAAACTCTACTAATATCTAAATTTATACGTAAATCTCTGTATACTGATCATTTCAATCATTTAGTATTAAACTATAATATTCTTTGATAATAATTAATAATAGTCTTAATTAATTGTTTCTATCTTACTAAAAAGTATTATAAAAGTAGTTAGTTAAAAAAATACATAGAAGTTATTACATTAGTGTTTTTTTTTTAAATTTGGTTTTGTTGGATCAAGTATATTGAACTGTGTTGAGAAATGAGAAGATATGGGATATTAATGTGGAATATATTTTAGTTGTAGATTGTTTGGGAAATGTTTGCGGTGGACAATATTATCATTAAAGTTATTCTAGAGAATTGTAGAATATGGCGATGAAATGAGCATTCCATTATAGGTGGTATGTATGGATGTAAAGGTCTCTGTGGTGAAAAGATCAATACCAGCCCATTTACGATCTGCTCTGTACGTGTGTGTTCATGTGTGTATGTATATATGCTATATAGCGTGAGTGTGTGCTGGAGAGAGAGAAAACGGTGATGCGAAATGGGACGAGGGACGATAAGTACAATGAATGCTGATTTATTGGCGTTCTCACATACACGCAACGAATGCACACACATTTATACTCACACCTATGTATATATAAATACATGAGCATACAGACACATCCTTACTAACACACATGGAACACACAACCTGTAGTCATGTCTAGATTTATAATTAACGATCGAAAGCCGTCAATCACCATTTGCTGTCTCCATCGGCCAAACGCACACGTCCATAAACCTGCTGGCACCCGGCGCTGAAAACATTTCAGCACAATAAATATAGGAGACACAGGAGGCTCCGATTGATGAATGCGACCAAGGAAATGAACGGAAACCAGGACTCGTCATTACCCAAGCATTTCATTATATATCCTCCTCCGCATCACCTCCACAATCTACATCATAAGTTATTTTACGTTTCTCGCTAAATTTCATTTAACCTTACACCTACATCCCTGCAGAAAACTAAAATAAAGTCTACACAAAGTTATGCATATGAACGCATATGAACAAAATAAGACATGTATGTTTTCTACTTTAATAACATTACCATGAACTAACATGTGTTGATGAAAAGTCACATTCGTAGTATAATTACGTTCAACATATGATTTATAGACTAAATACAGAATAAATCCGAAATTGCTTCACAATCCAAGAGAAAATCAATTCATTTTTATAACTAAAACTACGAAGCTTTATTTTTAGCATAACAATATTTTTTTTATTATTATTGATTATGTTAAAAGAGATAATCTAAATATTTCAACATAATACATAATTAATTATCTTTTTTTTCTATGTTCAGTACACTAAATGTCAAATTATATACCTGAACATCTTGAAATTATGTAAGCTTCTATACATTGTATAATATTATGAGTAGAAATTCGATAGTCATTTAAAATCGCGACAAACATGGTAAGTCTATCTAATATTTATTCAGGTTCTTAAAGGGGGTTCATCAAAGGCAGACAGCGACTCAATTACTTGGGTGTGCCATATAGACAATGGTAGTAGCATGAGGCTTAATAAATTTCAATGTGCACTCAAATCCTTAAAACCCATTGTTCCAGGCAATATACAAAGTAATAAGCAATTTCATAATAGCCTTTTACGTTTGACTCAAACAATTCAAGCGTGCTCCAATCTAAATGAATAATAAATTCAGTTATGTCTTAAAAAAATATTGAATTTAATTTTAATACTATATGTTTTAATATTAGATATTAAGAAAAATATTTTATATTAGAGAGAAAATTTTGGTAAAATTGAATATTCATAATTAAATCAATATATTTAGTTGAAGAAGAAAGGGTTATTATTAATCAATCTTCGTTAGACCCAAATTAGTGTAAACCGTTAAGAAATGATTAATGGTATTAGAGATTAATTTAGACTTAAAATATTATTGATTCAATCTAAAATTTTGTAATTGATGTTACTTTAAATATATTTATTATACTGAAAGTTTAACTACATAAGACTCCATTATGATGTGGAGCAAATTTAATCCTAATTAAATATTTCAGTTATCTCGATCTGAAGTAGATGAGAACAAACCGCAGCATCCTCGAGTTACATAAATAACGAGATAGAAGTGATACAGTGTCCTAAGACGGGTCTTCCGAGAGTCTTTTGAACTAAAGCCTTCGTAAATTTCCACCTTCAACCGAGGATACTACTCGTATTACAGGAAGTAACGAAATAAACTGTAAAATATATACACCAACAAACACAACAAAGCAATATTTCCAAATAAACTATACATTTTATTTGAAATCAACAATTAAGCTGAAGTATGATATGATATGAAGTATACAACACGTTACTTAAGTTACATGTTCAAATATATATAAAATATACTTCTCCACGATTCGTAATGGCATTACTTTTTACCGTTAAGCTATATATTTGTAGTAACAAATAACACGTTTTTTAATGGCATGGAAGTAACGTCCATGTTATTCTGTACTAATACAAGCAAGATTCTCGAGTGAATTATACAATTTACATGAAATAAAATATTAAACGTTAAGAAGAAAATACATATAAATGAAATAATCTAAACATTTTATATGAAATTAACGATTAATAGTTGTAGGGAATTTCGCTATAATTAGTTTGATGGAATATCCATAACAGTAAGTGAACTAAAGCTATAACATCGCTATGGAAATGATGATTAATTATGCATGATAATTCCTGTGCAAAACAATCTCGTTCCTCACATTGATCGCAAACTATTTCCAACCAAACCTTGGACGACTACTAAAGTTATTATATTACAGGAGTTTTAGCTTAGGAAAATAATGTTGATGCGTCTGCAGTGTAGACATTCCAAAACAAATGTGTTGCTGCCGACCATTTTGACGTAGTATTGTCAGACTATCAGACTATTTGTCGTCGTGATTTATTTCGACCGCTAAATTTATAGTGCACTTGTCATCAATCAACTACATCCGAAACAGCGAAACCGAATATCGCAATTTGCGCAATAACGTTTTTTTTATGTTGTCAGGATCTATCTCCATCGATCTATGATGTATTTAATCATATTAAATTGCTTTGTGATTCATGACTAAATAAACTGTGTGTATCCAATTCTTTATGGATCAGCATTTTATATCAATTATATGAACAATAAAAATATTCGGTACATTACGCACATGACATTATTTAATCATTTATAATTTAAATATTAATAAACAAGACTACAAGAATATATTTGTTATTGAATTAATTTTAGTAACAATATTCAAATTAAACGCGTATTTACTATGTAAACATAATATTGAATTACCAATAAACTAAAAAAGCTAAGCCTTTTGTTTCCATTTTACATAAAATTCTGTTCACAATTTTCCTGTTACTAAATACTTCAGATAAATAAAGTCAATATTAGTAAATGATCGTAAAATCAATTTTGGTTTTAAAAATAACATTCATATAATTAAAGATATACAAACTATACAAAGTAATTAATAGTCAGAAGCACATACAGTATGTACTTATACTTATACTTATGTATCAAAATTACAAACTAAATATGTGGAATTTCTTCGAAACAAAATGAGCAACGATTGTGACCAGTAACGTAGAGCGAAGGGCCCAATATTTCTATTGATTGTGAAATAAAGGAACTCGTTTTAAGGATAAAATAAACGACTGCTAACGATTTTATTATTGTAGAGTAATAAAAGTTTATGCTTTCCTTCAGTATAGGAGCTTATGTAAACGATGACTGCGATTATATAATAGTTACAAATCCGCAACTTTTTCACTTGAGTATATTTTTTTTAACGAAATAAACATCTAGTAATACTTATTTTTCTAGTATATTTAATAAAATTTGTAACAAACGAAATGTTACTATTAACATTTTAAATAAATTTAAAACCAAACAATATATATATATATATATTTTATTAAATGTAGCTTTATAAATAATTGAGTTATAATATTTCAGTCACAACTGCAGCTGCTAGATAATTACGTGAAAATATCATGCTTATAATTCTTGACTTCTCAAATATAGTTACATTAGATTATATAAAGGATTATTCCATAATCTTTCTATTTATATGCATTTATATTCAATAACGACTGTTTTGTATATACATATTACATTTTCAACATTAGATTTACAATACAAAATTAATTTTAAAATATAATACTCAAATCTACATGCGGTCAAAGTTCATGGCAATAGCAGATAACTAAAAATGGTAACGTTATTTTTGAGACACAATTTAATAGTTATTAAAGTTCAATATGATAATTAGTATAATTATCATTATATTAATATTAGTCAATTTGTTAACAAGAAACAAACATTTTTTTTGTTATTTACAAATATGCCTATCCCTCGTTTTACACGGTAGGTTGGTTCCTGAGAAAAACGTGTAAATCGATTATTTTTAACATTTATTTATTAACTTACTTATTTTAAACGGTGTGAATCCGAAAACATATAAATAAAGTAAAACGATGGTTAGGTGAATGTTTAAATATATTGCAAAACATAATTATAGTACAATAGTTAATAAAGTATTTGAAATATAAATAAATGAATAATAATTATGAAGTATTCTGTGGGAATAGAGTAAAATTGAAAACGATAGTAAATAATATCTGATTTAAAGTAAATTAATCGGCGATGGAGAGTTTGTCGGTTCGGTGTGGAAAACCAGTTTTATCCATTTAAATCCACCCGTCCTACATATAGTTAGGTAACTGTAAAGACCGCGATGGTTGGTGCCCGGAGGCACCGAAAATCGTCTTAACCGTTACCGGTTTCCCAGCTGATATGGCCGGTGCAGACAAACCACGACAGGTGGACACACATAGTCCTCCTAATACAACAGGTGGCACAGCCAATTAAACACAATCGGTATTCCCTTTTCTGCCTTAACCCCGTCTCTTCTCCTTCCAAACGACGTGACCTGCACTCTTCGCAGAGATTGAGCATCTTCACCATATTTGCTTTAATTAAACCAAGAGAGACGACGGAGTCAGCAAACACAAACAGTGCGGATTCTGCAGAGCCGCAAGATTAACACGCACTGACATAATCCGCGGGAATTCCCGACGAACTCCCGACGAACTCCCATCATTATCAAAAGCAAACACATCTCGTATCCTTTGAAGGACAATGCATAGATTCCTTGATAAGTTTCTTATAGAAATTAATTGGCACATCTGTAGCTCTAAACTTATTTCCCTCCAAAAGAGAGTAGAAAAAAGAAAAACTCAAGACGGAGTAAACTTCCAGTTTATTAATTTCACTTTGAAGGCTCCCCCTCAAGTTGTGTTTTGAGTCGTGTTTTATTAATGCTGCAAACTTCCGAACAATAAAAATGATTAAATCCATTATAAAATATTAAACGAATAAGACAATTCGTTATGACTAGCAGCACCAGCAATAAATCTGGATGTAAGAAAGAAGTGGAATTCAAATATTTCAGTTATTGATTTCGCATTAAAATATTAAATTCCTCGCGCACGGTTTCTCTTGAAAAACTTATTTATGGACTTCCACAAAAGTTGGCTCCAACTTCCTTCACCTTTTTTCTCATCGATTATTATTTTATTTTTAATTTTTTCATGCAAATTTATTTTGTGAATACTTCACGGTAATAGCAGCAAGCTTAATTAAAATCCAAGGAAGTTTTCATTGGAAATATCTGATATATATCAGTATTATTTTTAAACTTTTCATTAATCATTTCATTAACGCTCGAGAATAATTAAGTATTTAAAGTAAAAGAAAATTGAATTGAAATATTTGATATTTTTAAGGTAATAACAAAAGTTAAGTTATGTAATGCTTCTGATGATGATGGGTGTGTAAAGTGATTAACTTTTTGATATAAATTCATTGGATACTCTTAAGGATCGACTGTATTAAAATTAGGTGTATCTTGCTGTTAGTTTAGGTTTATTTTGTAATCCTGTATTGTCTAGTCTACACCAGACCTTCAACGTTGCTATACAAATGAATCGATAAGTGGACTTAATTTGTATTGATAAACGAATTTTGCTTGGTTTTATGTTTGTTTAATTTATTGTTAGAAATACGCAAATATTTGTACCGAATGTTTGCTGATGTTCTGAACGTACTCAATACTTTAAAGGAAGTTCAATATTCCATATACGTTCAGTGGAAACGAGTTTAGATAAATGTGCATGTGCTTTGAAACTGTACCATTCGATGAATCAACGACAAATGTTCGCAATCATTTGTCCAGTGAAGCTAATTCCCAAAAGATTGCAAATAATAATCATATACTTTGTATATTCGTACTTTGAATTAAATATATTAGTTAAAATTTGTAAATTACAGTAATTAAAAAAAATCATGAAAAATATCTAATACTGGGTGATGAGGTCATAAATGTCCGACAAGTATACAAACTATGATGTGTACTTGATAAAAAGATGTACAAAAGCACCTGTCAATTGCTATAAATTGACAAGCAATAAATTTTGACGTCTGACAGACATGTACATCTCTCGATATTGGGAAATAACATATACTTTTGACATACATTGCGCGCAGAATGCAAAATGCGTGATACGTTTATGATGCTTTCATATTATATGAAGCGTTCATAATCCTATAATATGCGTAGGATAAACGTAAAGCTAAATTTGCGTAAAGGACGTGGACCTTTCATAATCCGTGGACGGGCAGTTGTTCCATGTACAATAGCAAAAAGGACAAAGCCGAAGATGAGCTAGTAAGTTTTCATGTGCGAGGATGCGGGATATTCGAAGCACGCTGGATGCTCTTCGCGTTTATGGATTTTCGGATGAAGAGCACCCACGCAGCTCCGGCGCGTTTCCTATCCACCGAGCGCACATAATAAACACAATCCGCTGGCGATAATGTTACATAACTGCCGTCTTATGTAAATGCCCAGGCGAAATATTATACAAATTGGCGTGGATGCAATTCGTTTTTGGTCGGCTGCACGCTCACGAATTACACTTAGCTTCCAAATTATTATTTAACCCCCAACCCACTCTCGTTTTTCCGACGCTTTTGCATATTTGAATTTATGTAACAACACCACTTAAACTCGAATCCGTTAATTGTCTTCTCCTCTTTTAGATGACAACAATCGCATACAAAATAATAGTGCACTTCAAAGAGCGTATGGTAATTAGATTTTTTTGTGAGAGTAAAATATTATTGGTTGTATAGATAATTTAAATGTATATAAAATCTTATACAGGTACTTACGAACTGACGGACTTACGAACAAAATTCTAAAAGCTCTAACTTGTTACACTGAGATATATAATGATAAGAAAAATTAACTGTCCAAACAAAATTGATAATTTCTTTAATAAAATATTTTTGAAAGATGTACTTTTGTCGTTTTTTATTAAATAATTGTGATGTCTACATTGAAAAGTATTTGTAATTAAGTCAATAATTCGGAATTTAATATAAAAGTAAAAACCATGATAAAGTGTGGCAAAATAAATATATTTTGAAATTTTTAAAATTCCCCCGCCTTACGAACAAATTCGACTTACGAACAACCCTTTGGAACGGAACTAATTCGTAAGTCGGGGGATACCTGTATTTGAGATGATGGCGCAGGCCAGAAATGAGATTTCCTGCGGCTGCCTCCAACGCGAGAATTGCATGTAGATGGGACTTTAATAAACCCCTTTACGAATAATTTAATTGGGGGATTTGAACGCGACACCCGAAGATGTGAATTTATAGGTTTCGTTTTTATCTCCTGGGCGAAAGGATGCTACCAAAACAGCACAATCTCATGATTTATATTGTGTCTTTTCACTCGTTCCTTCTCTCTTTCTCTCAGTTCTAACTAACACTACCACTCTAAATATACAGGGTGGTTCATTTAGAGTGATCAAAATATAACCGTAATTCAATTTATCACAAATACTACTTATGGGTCAAAATTATTCTATTATTAAATATTTACAAAATATTTTTGTTGCTCGATCCGAAATAAACTCTATAATAAAATAAGTACCTTTTGCCTCGACTTCTCGATAGTAAGAAGGCAACACACAAAATTAAATTTATCTAGAATGTGAATGAAAACAAATAGGTCACTCTGACCCATCCGTAGTACTTAACGGTTAAGATGTAATTTATTTTCTTGATTTTAATTTAAATTTCAAAGTTGTATACCTTTACAAAAACTATCATTTTTTAGAAAAATAAATTAATTCAAACTTTCAAAACAAGATGTTTGACAAATATTTCAAAGGTTCAAACTAGTCTCATTTAAAATTATCGTAGTTTGTTAGATTCGTCCATACATTAATATCACAATATTTTCAATTTCAACGATATAATCATCATAAACTATTGGTGAAGTTTGCAATGAATTGCTTTATTATTGTTTTTTCATATTTTTTTTTATAAAAATCAAAGTATATAAGTGTTGGTCAATTCTAAAAGTAAATTATATATCACCCTGTGTATATATGTTTTCTTTTATAAATATAATACAGCTTTTTCGTGCGCTTATAAAATCGATACAAAAAAAAAAATGAAGTGTTGAGTGTAGTTTGCGATAAATTGTTCTTTACGTAATTGCAAAAATTAAAGCCATCCAATATTTCGGAAGGACCCTACGCGGCTTTTCAAATATAAATCAAGTGCATGATTAACGGTGTCCGCAGTGATTAATTAAACTCGAGAGTATGTTTCTTCGTAGGCCCTCCAGGGTCTCTGCTTATGTGCGGCGTTACGTAATTTGTTAAGGCTTTATTACACCAGTCTCTCGTAACAAGCAATTGCGACGGTTTATGCTGTTTTCATACTCATTTTTTGTTGTTGTTTTTTTTTCCTCAGTTCGTTTGTTGCTCGATTCCGATTCGTTCAAATAAATGTGGGAAGAAAGGGTTGGATTTTATTTTTATGTCAGCGTCTTCTCGCCGCGATTGAAAATTTTAATTAAATCCGCTCCGAACGACTTTATCCGGATGCCTCGTAACGATTGAGAACCTTTACAAAATATTTCTTGACGGGATTATATTTCTTTGGAATCTATTTTTATCCGTGCAAAAAAGTAATAAGAAAAAAAAACCTTTCATGATTTTCTACATTGTCCATTAAAATTTAATATATTTTTAATAAAAATAAAGTGGTGTTTCTCATATATTATTGTAGCAAGAACTAAATCAGTTTATACAAATCCTACTTAACCTAATCACTTCAAACCTAAGATAATGATAAAGTAACTCAACCATTCAAAACTGTCATAATTTTACCCAGAATAAACTAATATACTCTTTCTTAACATATCCTACTATGACTAAAGTCGTCTTATACTCTAACCCAGCGTTCCTCATCCTTTTGAACGTAAGGCCAAATATGTTTGTAGTTGTATTCTGACCCACAAGTTTATAATTTTTTTGACCCTTCGTCGCAAGGTGCCAGCTGTCATTCAACATTTGAGGTTTTCATAGGTTAAGAAACGCTGTTATATACTATATATCTGTCACACTTAAAGACTTTGATTAGAAATAAACAATATATTTTTGGTTTGCTAGAATTAACAAAAATTGTTTGTTTCAATTATATTTTTCAAAAAAAAAAACTAATATTATATCAAAATATTTATTGAAACAATGTCAATTTAAAGTGTTATAATTTCAATTTATAAATGTTATTTTCAATTATTATTTTTCGCTTTGTTTCTAATTGAAAAATACGAAGTACGAAAAAAAGTGCTCATCTCTTATATCTCAAGCTCAAAACATTGCAAAAAAAAAACGCGCGCACAAAGGATCAATATATTTTGCGCATGGAAGAAGCAAAATAAATAATTTATAAGAATATAAGTTAAAGGTAGTAATTGTAAAACAACTTGATTATATTAATTATGTGTGTTTTGTTACAAAATAAATGACTTATTAAATAAATTATAAAACAATATTTTTTAATTTTAATTTAATATATGAATTAGTTAATAGAATAACTTTAAAATTTTTGTTGGATTATTATGTAGATTTTCTTACAGATATTACAAAATTTGCCCAGACTGTATAGAGCAATAAAAACGGGTTTAAATTCATTAAATAATAGGAAGCAATCTGTGTTTGTTGTAAAAAATTTAATAATTTGTTCAATTTTTTTTTTAAATTTAATATACGGGTCATTTTGACCAAAAATTAAATTAACTTATAAGAAATAAAAAATAATTATGACTTATTGCAAATCATTTAACTATAAAATATTGCTCAATTATAAATAGAGAATATTCGTTTACAATTTAATGATAAATCATTGTAATTAATAATAAATGGAAATGTATTGTAAACGTGTATGATAATGCTTTAAACTGGAAACACGAAACTGGAACTTGCACAAAATATTGTTGACACAAAATATGAAACGCGCAAACCAAAAACTAAACAGAACATTATAATAATAATACAGGTGCAAATAAATTACGCGCTCGAGTTTATATGAAATTAATTAACGCCGAAAACAGCGAGTTTCTGGCTTTAAAATAAACATTCAAATAGAAAATTAGTACACGTCCAGTCGGATCCAGGATACGCTTTGCACTTGTCGTGTTTAATTCATCCTAGGTTTTCCAAATGAGAACAGCACAAATAAAAACAAAAGAGTGGAAAAGAAGAATAAATGTTAGTGGGTCATTGTAAAATTTATGTGTAGCATTTTAATACAGGTTTGCGGAAATGAACGGCTCTAAATAACGAATGCAAATTCCTGTCACGCGTTTGATCTTTATTACTGAAAGCGTAGGAACGAATGCGAATTAAAAAATTGGGGCTTGTTGGTGTGTGGAAAGAAGGAAGCCAATCTTGAGGCACGGGATGAAATATGGCTACTTGTAGGAACATACTGTCGGCATTTGTCATAATCTTTGCGGATGTTGAACGTTCTGCAAGAGTTTACAGTCGTGTCGCGGCGATAAAAACAACGCTCGACCTCTTCGACTTTTCACTTTACGTTTTGCGCTCGCTCACAGACGTCGCAAGAAAATGAAACGATAAATGCGGTGTCATTGCTGTTGTAAATGCCTACGTTTCATGCACAATTTACTGCAATCACATACACAATATAGCAATATCTGTAATGCATGACATGTAGTAATACAGTAATTAATTTATAAAGTGGTTATCATTTTCATTGGAATTAATTCATGAGTTTGATATGAGAAATTAAATATGTTAAGAATATATTGAAGAAGTTAACTGAAACTTATTTTGTACACATATTATGTGTGTTTTTGAATATATTAACCATCTTCGATTGTTATTTTTGTGTAAAAGATTGAACTCGTTAAGCAAGGTTCCACTGTAAACATATTTTTGTTAAATTTACTAAACTATTTCATTTTGCAATTAAATTATTGTAATTCTGATTTATTCATTAAAATTAGCTAAAACTTAAAGAAAATTAATTGATTTTTCATTTATTACTAATTAATAAAATATTAATCATCTTAATAAAGATATCAACAACAAAAACTATAAATATATGTAAGAACGCATTTATATTGTTAGAAAAATAAAACTTTGATGGGCAGTCATTTCCCAAATACAGTAGCAATTTAGTAAAACTGAGACGATTTACTAGAGTACCAAGCCTTTAACACCATTCACATTCACACAATAAACGCGTCTGAAGGATGTCGTTAGAAGGGTAACATCCTAGAAAATGCAGATACTACTGCAGGTAGTAGTATCTCCTTGACTTACGAACTTCCGGACTAACGAACAAAATTGTAAAAGCTCTAACTTGTTAGATATATAGTAACAAAAAAATTAACTGTTCAATCAAAAATTGATAATTTCTTTAATAAAATATAATATTTTTGGAAGATGTACTGTTTTGTTGCAATTGTTTCTTTTGTCGTTTTTTATTAAATTATTGTAATGACTATTTTGACAAGTATTTATTAAGTAAGTATTTTGTTTATTTTAATCTATTTTTACAAATGTATGCAGTCAATAATACGGAATTTAACATATATAAAAGTAAAAACCATGATAAAGTGTGGTAAGATAAGTATATTTTGAAATTTTTAAAATTCCTCCGACTTACGAACAAATTCGAGTTACGAACAACCCTTTGGAATGGAACTAGTTCGTAAGTCCGGGGATACCTGTATTTACACAAAAACAACAAGTCTGTAGTTTGAATATTTAATTGTAAACAGAGAAGTAACTTTTAAGAGGTAATGAGTATAATATTGATTATGGAAATAAGTGGTCTTTCGTAAGATTTGGAATTTCAGTGGCTTGGAAACGTAAAATAAATAAATGCAAAAAGTAAAACGGAAGATAATTTAAATTTCGTGTTTTTGTTACAAAGATTAATTTACTTGCAAACTCATTATTCATATTTATTAAATCTGCCACAGTTGAATTTCTGTAAATATTTATATAATGAAAACATTATGTTAAAACGTGGAGGTTAGGTAGAGTTACAAAGTACATATATACAACTAATTCCATTTAAAATGAATTTGTAATCTACAAAACATAAATGAAATGTTCTATTAGTTTTATAATAAATATTTTGAGTTAATAATATTAAAAGTGATAGACTTAAAACAATAAATTAATAAATATCAAATTGTAAGTCTATTTTTATTATAAATTTGTTAATTTTATGCATTATAGTTATTTTGAATAAACGAAAAGTGAGAGAAAAATCGTTGCAGTACCCAAAGATAAATTTAATTGAAGATCCTTTGTCTTCCATTATTTATCTCCTTTTAGAATTGGATCATTGTTTTCCTGTCTTTGTTTGCCTTCGCATCGGTATTCTCCAGGAGCCAGAGTCCTAGTCTAGACGCCCTTTATATTTATAAATAAAATTTCTCAATTACTTTTGCTCGCTTTCCCAGACTACACACACACTCACATAACTCTATATCTGTAGATATATACACCACTCGTCGGCAGCATCAGAGCATCCCGTGAAACGGCCTGCGAATTCTCTCCCATTTCCAAAAGGGCCTCACGCTATATTCCGTGCGTTCGTAATGAACGCTACTCGTCCTCCTGTTTTTTTCATCTCCAGTGGCCTCCGGTTCTGCTTAATTAAGGGTACATTTTTGTATCAAGAAATTATCATTTCTTTTCACTCTTGCTCTAATGACCGCTTCAACCGTGAGAATGTACCATAGTTTGTCTTCATTTATAAATATATATCTCATTTTTTTGTTGCAACTAAAAAAGAATGAGAGCGCCCGAAGGAATAAATTTCGTAATACTTAGGTGCTAAAATTGCCTTCTGGAGGATACCCGTAAAACGCAACGACCGCCCACAACTTTGCCACTGCCTCACATCATAACCATTCACTTTTATTAATATTCCCCGATCCGCGCATTCGACAACTCTTGACTCGTTCAACTCTAAAATTCAAATTACACTTTTCACTGATTCCATCGAACGGCAAACAGTTGCTCCCGGTATTTCATCCAGTCAGCTGATTGCTGAACACCGAATCTTGATGACTTCATTAGATTCAAACAAACATTGTTCTATTAGTTTATGTGATTGCATTTTGCATACACTAAGTGAGTGAATGTATGTGTGTGTGTTGACTGAAAACGTTTCCAGAGCTTTTATTATGTACGTCCCTGTCTTCATCCCTTCAGTCAACATCCACCCAACAGTTTATATTTGAGTCTCGCACTGCGAACATCCTAGGATACAGGATGAAAGGGTTTGTTTAACGTCCACAAATACAATAAACGGCGCATCCACTTTGTATATCTCACCATTCGCACTCGCAATTTTCGCATCGCAAACTTCATAATCTAATACCAAAACACCGTCACAACAATAGTCCAGATAAAAAGCTAGTCTTACAGTACAATTTAATCAGCAACACTAGTTTAGGCGTTATGGAAATACACATATTTGTTTTAGTGTTCAGTCATGTAAGTCGGAAATAATGAGCGTTCGCTAGTTGTGCGAAATCCCACGGAGCACTGCTGCATATTTTATTCACAGTTTCACTTTGGACCTGGTAATGCCTCTATAGTGTTTTGAGCGTAATCAAATTTCTCCGACATGGAAGAAGCTATTTAAAAAACCCTTGCTGATGCTGCAAAAACAGGCTTTTCATTTGCCAAGGGAAATCAGTTGCAAAATGATTAAAGTGAAAAATTGTCTGCAACAAAATAGCACACACATAAAAGTAACGTTGTTTTCTTATATTCTAAACCTTTGTAAACATTTCAATATATTATAATTTAATCTTAGTTAATGCATATTTTAATTTCAGTTTAATACAATTTATAAAATTTTATAATCTATAAAATATTCTAATATTTCATTGTATATTAATGTTTTTATGTAATTATTAATTATGTATAACTATTACATTCATTATTATTTTGAAGTGGATGCAACAAAAATCTAAAAATAATCAGAAATAAACTACTATTATAATATATTTAATAATCTTTGTAATTTACATTTCTGTATGCAAAAAAATCAAGCTCCGTAAAAGATTCGGGGACAGCAGTTTTTTTCTTCTTCTGCAATAATCAAGGGAGCGGAAAATTGAAGAAAATAGTAAAGGGAAAACGTAATAGAAAACACGACACAAGAAATTCCCTTGAATAAAAACAGTCTTTAAAACAAGATTACATTTATTTAAGTTCGGAAAACCATATATAAAATATTGCTAGTCTCAACACACTAAACATTTTTTTAAAAAGTCTTACAATAAAAAATAAAAGTATAATTTATCTATAAAAAGAAACACCCAAACACAAAAAAAAAATCTCACAGCCTTCAAGCTATAATTCAGTCTATAATTATAATTTTTTGTGAGGTCATAAGGTTACCATCAAAATACGAATGAAATTATAATTATGACTACGCATTAATTAAGCATCATATTTATCTCATCATTATTTGCATAGTGAAAACCGGCCGAACAGGTTTCCATTCCCTTCGTAATAATTAAAGAAAATAGTTGTTGGCTTCTTTCACCTTGTTTGAGATGTATTAACAAAAAAAAAAGGCGCCGGGTAAAATTCACAGCTGTGATAGAAAATACAATCGGAGAAGGGCGGTGTGTTGTAATAAATGAGGTTTTCTCGAGGTTTAGAATTGAGCACTGAACGGTTGGAACGGGGACAAAAGTGGATTTATTAAGAAAATTGTTTTAAGCACGGAAAGAAATACGCAGCTGCTTTATTAACTTTTAAGTCGACTTTTTATTCCCTTTCTTCTTGAATGGGTATTTCGTACCGTTAAATTAATAATGATTTGATGTTTTTTTTTAACTAAAGGTATTTCTCTTATAGAGTAAAGCGAATGTATTTCATTGAGAACGAACTTAATGATTTTCATTTTAAAAGTGGTAATTGCCAATT
Organism: Nicrophorus vespilloides; assembly: GCF_001412225.1. Classification (NCBI taxonomy): domain Eukaryota; kingdom Metazoa; phylum Arthropoda; class Insecta; order Coleoptera; family Silphidae; genus Nicrophorus; species Nicrophorus vespilloides. The sequence goes on from NW_017097821.1 coordinate 206,200, forward strand.
ACTGCTATTAACAACTACATTTTTTTATAAGTTCGATTTTATTTTTTATATTACATAACTCTGATTACAGTTATAAAAGTGCGTTATTTAATGAAATCAAATCATGAAATATCATAATAAAATGATAATCAATAATATATATAAACTAACAAATTTGAGATTTATATAATCTTCTTCGTAAACTTCAGATTTATATAATATATTTTGTTGTCAATTTCTGTAATTTGATATACATTGCAGCTGTCATTTGTGAGTGTCGCTGTCATTATGAGAGTAAATATTGACAACCTAATGCATAAAATAGATGCCCTTTTTAAAATGAAGGGTCACCTTGTAATATCCGAAGAGAAGCAAAGATTTAGCACCCGTTCCCACATACTTAATATGCGGTTAGTGGTGCATAAACTATATAAAATATGCAGTGAATGTTTAATTTCCATATTCCCATGCAACCCCCATGAAGAAATTCAACAACATTTCCGGTTTGTTTTTGATATATGGATATCTGAGCACGTCCTGATTAGATTTAATAAAATCTCCATACATATTCCTCTCTCTCCCACGCAAGATTATTCCGCAGAGACTGTAAAAAAACAGCGACAACTAGAAGATCGAACCAGTCCGTATAAATATTTATTCCATATGATACGATCAGTACCGAAATTCAGAAAATGAGTTTAAAAAATTTAACATCAATTCATAAATTCAGAACTCTCATCAAGCTATCTCTCCAGGAATAATTTATACAAACTTTCTTTCGTTCCTGCTCTATTTTTTTTTTGGTCTTCTCTCTCTCGCTCAACATTTTCCCCTTTTTCGCAAGTTTATTGCTCACATAAATGTCTGTGGACGAAACCGGAAACTTTATATTAAAACAGAACTGCGAGAGAACCGCAATCATTTCCCGCAGACTTATATATAGATATATGTATATGCTATCTCTTTTTTCACTTTCAAAGTGTGTCCGGACGGTAATTACGTGTTGGCGAAAATCGCGAGGAGAAAGAAAATAAAGCGAACTAAGGAAAATGGGAGAGTGAGATGTTCCTTTAAGGAGTGAAATCGATCCTTTGTCCGGCCAATTTTAGAGTTGAACAGGTTTCATCGCAGCTAGGTTTCACAAAGTGCAATTACTTCTGTAGTTTCTTCGTCATAAACATTTATGCATTAATGCAATTTCATACTCTCTCTAAGTATCTATAAAATTATATTAAAATTACATCGAGTCAAGTAATTTATTTTTTTGAAACATTCATATTTTGACGCAAATACGAAAACACATTGAACTTAAAAGTTTGTGAAAATAAATTTAAATTATTTTTATTTAACTATACAAAATATAGGATCTAATTATATTTAGATATTATATTATTTCACCATTTCCTCACTTTGACACATGGTGACAGCCGTCATTTCGCTACTCAATTTTAGGTATAGATCAATAGGTTGAGAATTGGTATTGAATACAGGTTGTCAAACTTCTTTTTTGACATAATAATTATAATAGGATAAACGTAACAATTATTTAAGAAGGATAACTTTGCCTTGTAACTAAAAAAATCAGCTTAAGCTTGAAAAATCTTGACATATTTACCATAAAATTTTATAAATAAGTTTGCTAAGTAGAAAGTTTGATTCTTATTTTCTATCTACCCCAACAATTTTATATCGATTTCTGAGGGTTGATATCAAACACTGTTGCTATTTCTGGTATCGACAATATTAAAAACTTAAAATTATCATTAATTCCTAAAAAAAAGTATTAAGTAATATAATAGTATTTAATTTCTGAAATTTTCTAAAAAGTGATGAAATCACATTTAATTACTTAAAAAAATACTTTTTCAACGTCATCTACGAACAACAAATTTAGCAACAATTGCAAATGATACACCACTAATGTCTTCTCCTTGTAATCATAAAAAAAAGATGGCGCAAAATCTACAGACATAAAAAAAAGATCTACTTCATAGCCTACTAGAAAGAAAGTCAGTAGCATCGTTCAATATTATTATTATTATATAATAATAATATTTTCTAATCGATAAATCTAATATAATCTTATTTAATTTTAAAAATTAAACTTATCTAGTGTTAATAAGCGATAATTTAATTAAACAAATTATGTTTAATTATTCATTGGATTAAAGTGTAAAGCAATAAAAAAAACAAAACATATTTACATTACAACAAAAGAAAGTCTTTAATCTCGAAGGAAATGAAGAGTTGAAACAATGCTGACGCATTTTCGTCTGTACATTTCATTTGCTGTATTATTACTTCACAGTCAGCGCGAACTGTGGGATTCTCACACGGTGGGAACGTTTTCTGAATTCACAGTCTCGTTACCTCAGCAGTGCAAACTAATTAATATAATATTTGTATTGAACATCTAAATTAGCGCACATAATGAGGAACTATGTTTTATTAATCAATCACAGCGAATGTCTTCATTCACATCTCCAACTATCTCTCACTATTTACTAATCACGCTTGATAAATTATGCCAAGTCTATTGATTTAAAATTACGTAATCGAACAGCCACTGCATTTGCTATAACAAATAATTATATGTTTATAGAGAAACCATTCACTTCTTATTCGTTAACTAGGTGTAATAATATTTTTGTTATATTTAAATATAATCTTATAATATACATATTTCAATCTATTATTATTAATAATAATAATGATAAATGGAAAGTAATATGCAAAAGTGCAATTTCCTTGAACGAGTTTCATTTTATACTAATCTCTTTAACTAACGAAAAGAGCATTTATCATGCAATAGCTTATTTGACAATTTTTTGTGCGAGTAATTTAAGTGCAGCGATAAAATAATGTCAACAGGATAAAACCTATAAAGATCGGATTACGTTGCTCTGGTGATGTACGGTTTCGTTTCCTCTTTGTTGTATAATCTTCAAGTTCGAAGCTTATTTCATAAAATTTACATTCATAATAGTATTTTTTTATTAGGAAATCTACAATCAAATGACTATAAAAATAAGAAAATACAAATCGAGGAAGTTCACGTCAAAAAAATAACTGAAGACGAACATCCAGACATGTTGTTAACCTTGATGACTAAAACTCCTACAGTATCATCGAACTACCAGTTATTAAATAGTTGTTTTTTTTTTGTTTGAAAAGTTTCATTTTGTTTGTTAAAAATAGATTTTTGAACTAATCTAATAATTAAAATACTATTTAAGAATGTAAATTGATTGAGTACGTGAACTTACCTCAATAAATATATTATTTTTTAAATAAATCCTTGATTTAAATAAAATCTGCAACCTGTTCACGATTTAACACACATTTCCGTAAACCCATTTGGCACACACATATTGCAATTCCACTGATTCAAGCACTTCTTTCACAGTTGCAAATTTAAAATAAAAAAATGTAAATAAACATGAAAAGCCGGACATGCGTCTACTGCATAAAACAAGCTTTACTTTCATCGGGAGGAGTGTTCGATCCGTACGCACGCCACGCCGGTACTACTGGTACTACTAGAACCATCAAAAGTGAACACCGGTGGAGGCGAAGAGGCGAAGAGAAAACTGACCGGTGTAAAATAACTGTGTTCACTGTATTTACCGTCCGGTACAACTTAATGAATTATGTCAAGATGATTTCAATATACTAAATCAATTTGTAATTTCGCTAATTGATACATTACTATTCGTTATTTGTAATTCATTTATGGATTTTATGTCTACTTTTAATAAAATATTGCTATTACCAACATGTTTCATTAAACCAATATAAATCTTCTGGTTTATAATAATTATTTTTATATTACAGTAAAATCAGATTAAATAAAATTATTTTTTTACAAATACGATTAAAGAAGATTTGTAAATAAAATAATAATTGAAAAACAATATAAATACAAACAAATACATGGCGTAATTCTTAAGTTTCTCTAAAAAAATGTATTATATTTGTATAATATTAAAAAGTACCTAATTTAACAGGTCAAAATAATACTTTGATATTGCTAATTTATGCTTTAAATTACCCTATGATTCGGTCCATAAAACGTAGATAAATCGACTTAGAATTGGGTGCGTGTTATAATGATATTTTTCCAAAAAAAGATTAGGTGTGTCTCCTCCGGTGCGTTTTATGATCCAAAAAATTAAGAAAAATAAATTTTCTTATTTATAATAACCAAAGGTAATTATTTTATATTTATTTTTATAATGAAATGTTTATATGAACCAGCTGGAAAAAGATTCAATTAAATGTTAATCTGCGATCAAAATTACTTAATAGGAGATTTCCTTAACAAAAAAAAACTTATCCTTCGGTGTGCATTGTGTGAATTTATATGATGACAAGACTTGTTACTCAAACAAATTGTATCCGTTCTATTTACTGAGCCATTATATTTAGTGATTTGTTAAAACGTACCAATCCAAGTACTTAACTTCAAGTAATGATTTATTATGAAATCCATTGAATACAATTTATTTTCAATTTTCATTTTTGCTTAACGAGCATAATCCGTTCCAAAATTTCCAGATTTTTACTCCTATAGTGAAATACTCCTATAGTGAAACAACTTTCCCCATATAAACTAATGTAAAATAAGATAATGCGTTCCAAGACGGAAAAAAAGTGTAACTTGGATTTGTTATTTAATGATTTTCCTTTTCATATCTATGGTTATTTTTATTCTTTCGATTTTTATTCGGAGACATGTAAGTGTTATTCGTTATGCAAAATGTTTGTTATGCGAGGCGCTCGTTAAGCGAGGTTTTACTGTTAAACTTATTTTTTTAATATAATTCAAATCTATATTGAAACAAATAATATTAATAATAAATGTACAAAGTAACAACAAACGATATCTTTATGTCTCTAAAACTAAAATTTCTTCAAGTGCAAAATGCGTTTGATACCACTGGTCTAAATAATCCTAAAATGCATGGCTTTTAGGATTATTTAGACCAGTGGTATAAAACTATTTTTCATTTATAAAATTTAGTTTTTGAATATAAAGCAAATGTTCTTTGAAATTCATAATATTGTATAGTAAAGTCAGTGAAAAAAAGTGATTATAATATATTTTTTTAAATAATGAAAAGCAAATGTATTTTCCAATGAATAATCTTCAATTTAAAATATTATCATATACGGCGCTCGAACTGTTACGTATCTGTACCGAAACCTTATCCGAACCAAAATGGAGTGCATTTAAATATTATTTACATTTTATGCGATCCATGTCTGCGCCACGAAAAGAAACACCCAGCGACTACGACACGTGGTTAATAAAAAAAAATTGAGTCGAGATTCGTCTGAGAGAAGGCTCATGAATTGCGAGCGATACAATAAATTGATATTCAGAGTTTGATCGTAAACCGCGAAACCAATTTATCCTAAGGTATTGAAAAGGTTGAAAAGAAACGTTCGCATCGTACTAAACAAATGCATGAACTAGTCGGTTTTATTTTCTCTCTTTCCTTCAGTTTCTTTACTTCCTCGTTCAAAAGTACCGTACGAGCTTCCCATTATCAACAATGGTGTGGCGGCATTAAACTTTCTCATTATCGCAAACGGAAAACAAACGCTTCGGTGTTTTCCCATAATCCGGACAATACGTTTCCTAATAAACAATTAATATTTGGAGTAATTAAAAGAAAGTTTTCTGTGCACACATAAAAAAAAATCGATTCCGAAGAATCGGAAGAGTGAATTCTTGTGGGAACCGTCGCCTCGAGTAAAAGACGGCAGTTATTTGACGCTCCGATGAACGTAATTCCTGTAGCACATATTGAATTAAACTCATCCAACGTGAAATAATAAAATTTGTGAAAATTTTGTTCAAACCCCTGTAATTCGATTGTGGTACAATGTGTGTAAAATAAAATAATGGTAGAAATAAAATAAATAACGTATGTCGTTCGGCTTTAAAATCGATGCAAACGCGAGCTTTAATTGTTGAGGTAATATTCGGCTGTTATTTTTATTATGACCCGTGGGATACATTGATTTTAAATGGTTTTCAGCATCGGGATTTATACTCGTTGTAATCCTTTGCGGAGGTCATTTTATGCGATGAAGTTATTTCTCTATTGTGCATTGCGATGGGGGTTATCTAAATTGTGAAAGGAATTACGGTGCGTTCCTTCGGCTCGTTTCCTGTTTGATACTTAATTGTGGGAAAAAAAGATATGGGGGGAAGTTTAAATACGGCAAAATCCGTTTCTGGATGACTGACTCTAGACACAAGCTAATGCACCTTAGTGTTGTATACAACTACTACACTATTAAACATGCGGAGAGGCGACCAAGGTCGCATCCACCTTATTTCATTAGTTTGTAATTAAACTTGCTTTAATTATCTTTTCGTCTTGTTCTCACTAGGCTTACGGACCCCTAATATATTCTAATCAAATACGAAAGTCTTTCAGCCATGTCAACTTTCAAACTTATTTCCATACCCTAATAACAAAGAAACTCCTACAAGAAAAAAAAGTAGCCCACAAATTTGTCTCTAATGTTTTTTATTTCTTACTTCTTGTTTGATAAACTAAAGTAATTTACAAAAACAATACTTTAATTAAACAGAAACGCATTTTTTTTACAATTTTGTAAATTAATTGACACAATAACTTTTTTATTATTATTTACTCCCATATTTTTTTTTATATTTTTCATTTATTTAATTAACATATTACAACTAAACATGTACTAATATTTTAGTATCAGTTACATGCATTTTTTTGTAATAACATTCTGCATATTCAAATATTTAGTTAAGTTTGGTACTTTCTTAACATAAATCCACAAAATTACTTTATTTGTACTTTTTATTGCAATAATATTTTAATTTTATTATTAATCACTCCCATAAATATAATTGTCTAACTATTTCTTTGTTTATTTTCTATTTAACAAATAAACATTTAGTTACATTTTAGAGAACGTTCAAGAGATACTCAAACTAATATTTCTAATTTTACTATTAATTATATAATTATAACTATCTTTGCAATGTTTCTTAGATATGACAAAGCATAATTTTGATACATTTTAGATTGTAAAATAATCGTAAATAAAATCGTGTAAGTTATTAAATTATTTGCAAATGTCAAAATTTAGTTGACAAATTAATGTATGTTTATTAATAAAATAGTTTACAAACTTTGATAATTTGTTACAACGTTTATAAACAATTTATTAAATAATTGAGCAGAAATGTTAATAAATTGTACCCAATGGACCGTTCGTTATGTTTTATAGCAGTTATAAAGTTAAATTCCCAATTGAACATCGAACATGATGCCCTGCAGCAATTTGTACTAAAATTTGTGTATTAAGACATGTAACTTTAGAAAATCATCTTTCCTCTACCTGACCTCAATTCGATTTGCCTAGCAAAGCTAGCAAAATTTTAGTGTTTAATATAAATAATTGAATATAAAAAAATTAGTGTTTAATATAAGTATTTTATATCTATATCATAAGAACACTTAAGAGAAATTACATTTTTTAACGAGAACTTTATTAATACACTGAATTTCATTCATATATTGAATGGTTTCTAAAAAGTACCGGTAACCAATTCAAGAGCTATCACAAGACACGATGCTTAACTTTTAAAGCAAGTAGACTATTCAAGTTAATATTATTATTACATAATAAAAATATAGTTATGAAAAAAATAATTTATAGTAAATATTTCTTAGTTTTAAAGAATATTATCATTATAATATTTAAGCAAAATTTAAAATAAATTAATTCACTCTCAACACTTTCCCACGCCTTTCGAATAAAAGCTTCTACAAACATATTTTTTGCTACCATAAACAAGAAGGATTAATCTCCAAGCAGCGCGTTTCCGGTTTTAAGTAATAAAGATTAACATTTTAAAACTTCAAAAGTAAATAAATTTCTTTTACATAAATATTGTACATTACTAGAGTAAATATGTTAGATTTTTTTTATATTTATATGTGTTTTACATTAAACTAATTAGAAACTCATAAAATAAATAAAAAAAAACGATATTCGGAACTTCAAAACATTTCGTTTTTGGTACAATAAAATATTTCAATTTTAATTACGTACGTAATTGTAGTGCATATAATTTTGCGGAAATGAAATAGTATCGTGCAACGCTATAGGCAAAGGAAATTTAAAATTAATGTTTCATCCATATAGATTGGAATTTTAAAATTAAATGCAATTCCATAACGGTTATATTTTTTAATTTTGATTTGCACAAACGTTGATTTATATTTTTGTCGCTTCGTTTTAAAAAAAACTAAACAAATCAGATGTTTGCGTACAGATATTTGTTTATATTATTGAAACTATTTGCTTTTTCTATGTGCTCATACTTAACGGGTCGTAAATAACGGGCAACAAGTAGCTGAAGAAAAGGAAGCAAAGTGTGCCAAATAAATGTCAGAAACTGTGAAACGTTTACCACAATTACGCAATTGTCGTAGTTCCAGGTTTCTGGTACAGACATTTGTATAAGTTAATTAATAGCAAGAACTGATACTAATGTAATTATAAAATTGTTTTCAATTGGTATTTAGAGAAATTAGATGAAATGCTTTAATATTAATTAACGTTCTGTTACTTATGTAATGATATTATGCCGTGTTGAAAATTGGACTCTGGTGTTCTAATCCCCCTTTTGTCCATTATAAATTCCTCGCTACTGTCGTAGTACAATGTACATTAATTATCCCTTATGAAATCGTGAAATCCTTTCGCAAAGCACAAATATGTTATGCATTAGATAATATTTAACTTATTGCGTAATCAGACTGGCAGGACGTGTATGGATGTCGCAGGAAAATTTGGTAATTAGAAGATACAACAAACTGAAGTTGCAAGTATTTTTTATAATGTAATACTGTAAATAGGAAGGAAGTAGAACTGTTAGCTATGGTGTTTTATAATGTACTACGTTTTATGAAATATAAGTAACTTACATTACGGTATTGTAAAGATTTTAGTGGCATTCTAATTATGATAATGCGTATAAGTACTAGTTTGTATTGTATTAGTTAAAACATTTTGCTTCGACTTTGTTTTCTTAGATAACATTTTATTATCATCAAAGGGGCAATGTCCTGTCGTTTATAACTATTGTTTAATTACTCGAAATAGTAATTGTTAGTTTTCTAATTAACTTGAAAAAAAAATAGTAAATTACAACATTATTAATTTTATGAATAAATTAATATTACAATTTGTTATTAAAGTACTATTTATTAATATTTTAGTTTATATCAGTTTGGTACATAAAATATATAATTAATCAATAATAATATATTATATAATTATATATTCATATAAATAAAATCAATATTTATTGCTGGTTGATACAAAAGTTTATATAAGTAATAGTTAATATATGCATTCTTATGACATGTGTGTATAGTTGGTCACGGTCTTTATAGATGTCGAATTACATGTAATTTACTTTCAGAAATGTATTAAATATGTTAACCATACATTGAAAATGTTTGATTTATTTAATACAGTTATATTCATTTGTAAATAATTAGTTAATTAAAAGTTTTGTGATCCTAACAACCAAATTTTGTTGGTACTCAAATGCAGTCACATTTAGTGGTGGAATTATTTCTAAGTAATTTTTCGTTGGTCTGTATCTTCTGCATTCTTCTTCCACCATAGCAAAAGCCTAAAATATATATTTTTAAGTATTGTTAACATAGTAAACTTTTTATTCATTATAAAATGTTTTGTACTTACAGCTTCTCTAACACCTGGCTCATCATATCCTTGATCAATATATGGGAGAGCATCCACAATTACTTCTCCAGCTAATATTTGAATTTTTTCTGCCATTTAGATATCTATGTAATTCGTTATGATTTTTATCAATATTAACAATGAAATTGTCTAAAATACTGAAATTTTGAGGTTAGTGAGTTTTTGTTTATTGGTGTTGAGGATAGGTAACTTTTCAACCATTTCATAGGCAATTTTCATATCATCTCATGTAGGCAACCACATGACCACGATAATTAATGTCCAAAGTATGTTCATTTTAATATGCAAATAACTACTAATTATTGAAATTGTTAAAATATAAATAGAAAATAACAAATATTTCTTGTAAATTAATTACTTTCTTTATTGTTATCAATTGCAAAAAACACTGACTTATCTTTTGTACAAAACTTAAAGATGAAATGATGCACACAAATCTGGTCTTCTGTGATTCAGTCATTCAATGAATTTATATATTCACGGAACAATACAAAAAATTAAAATAATCTAATGTGAGAACTTAATTATTTCTTGTCGGTGGCAATGTTTCTCAACATTCTATTACCAGCAATGAACGTAAATCCGCCGATGTAAACCAACCACACACAAGTGGAGAACATGTTTCCACACAGCCAGAACCAAGTGTAGAGTGCGAGAATACCGGCATAACCCAAATGGAATGGAACGGAATAAATATTGAAGTAGTTGAAAGGCAATCCTATCTTCATCCAGATGATCAAGAGAAGTAACAGGGGACTGGCCGCTGCAACCGTGAAGAACATTGAAACCGCCTGCGGTGGGCGTTTCTCAGCCACTCTAAACATATGTTCTATTTCGGGTTTCACATCATGAGTTGGTACATTGGGACCTTCGGTGGTCGTTAGCTTAACATCAATACTACCCAAATCCCATCTCAGACCATTGCTCACGATAGAATCACCAAGAATCAATTCCATGTTGTAATTGCCGGTGTACGTCAGTTCGTTGGCAAGATTCACATTGATTTTGTATAACTGAGAATTATCCTTTTCGGCAATGAAAATGATTTCCTTCTTTCCTTCATACAAACGGAGGTATGCTTGATGGACGCTGCGCGGCAAACTAAATTTGACAATAAGATTCTGATTGGAATCCCCTTGCAAATTGACTTTGTTCGGTTGTTGGATTTTGTTCATCTTTGGTGCCGAAGATCCATCGGAATCCCCTAAGCCAATTTCCAAAGACTGCAACTTAATTGGACCCAAAACCCTGGCGACGATACTTGACGTATGAGATCCAGCAGTCAACGAAATCTTGTATTGACCCGGCTCCAGTTTCAATGGCAAAACATACTCAGTTGGTGCAGATCCAGGTGTTAAAGGTTGTTTGGAGAGAACGACAACATCGTCAGCTAATCTAGTAGCAGATAAAGCAACTACTGGGCTTGGTGCTTGTTTCAGTGGCTTTCCAAGCAAGTTTGAAACTTTAACAATCAAATCTGGTTTATCAAGGGTAACTTGGCTGGATTTAGCCAAAGTGATACTGACTGGAGAGACAGAGCTTTCTGATAAAGCCATTGAAGCTTCAATAAGAGCTAATGCTCCTTTGGCTGTTTGCACACTCTTTCTGGTTAATAAGTATGCAGCAAATTTATCAGCTTGATTTTGGCTCAAAGCCTTTGCATCTTTCAATTTGAATAATCCAGTTAACAGGAGACCAGTAGTGCTCAAACCACCTTCCCATTGCAACATTTTACCATCAACCTCATCAGCTTGAACAACAACATCTTCTACTCTGTCCATGGCAAATTTACCATGGTTTCCTAACATGGCAGCAGCATGCAGTCCATTTCCCAAGCTCAACAAGCTATCATCTTCTTTGAGTTTTTGCTGCAGCACTTGAGCAACCTTAGCAGGGTTTGGAATTTGCTGACCCAACAATTGCAATCCCTCAATTCCATATCTGACATCAGAAGTACAGGTTGGTTTCTCTAAAGCTTTTTTAAATTTCTGAAAAAAAATCAATAATACATGCATTTAATATTCATAAATATTTGAAAAATAATATTATAATGTATATTTACATTTGTAATCTCAGGATTTTCCAATTTTCCAACACACTTGAGTATTTTCCAAGCAGCTAAAGCATGGAATGTTGACTCTACTGATGTTTCAGGCTTGTACTGGTATTCTAAATGGGCACAACTGTCCATTATAAGCACTTTAACTAAAGGTTCTTTCATGATATCAAATCCTTTTGCAGCATAATATACGCTATCTAAGTCATCCGGTTGCAGTTTGATGAAACCAGAAGTTATGGCCTGGAGCAGTCTTTGTTTATCTTTGCCAGAGATATCAATAATTCCAGAAACACTGGCAGAGGCTGCCACAGCCAGTGCCAACAAAGTAAGGCACTCTGTAAACAAACAAAAATCGAGGATAGAGATTTAATTATAGACGAAAGTTGGACAATCATTATTATTGTTAATGCCACTTACTTAACATGTTTGTTTGAAATTAATAGCCTTTCGATACTAAACGTAGTGATGCCGGCCAAAAAACTCACATTTGACACGTACTTGCTGATGATTCCTTGACAGTGTACCAATGT
>NW_017097822.1:0-1419 GCF_001412225.1 Nicrophorus vespilloides
GGCTTAAAAGTTAATCCAATTAAACGACAAAATGAAATTAATTCCACATTTACGTTCACTTTATGCAACATTCGTCGATTTCCGAATACACAAACACTGCGATTTCATTACAAACAAATTTACTGATTTTTTTTTCTAAATTTGTTAAATTTAATATTTTTCATATTATAAAGATATAATTAATAATATGATTATTGTTCTGAAGAATGAATTCACAAAAGGAATCACCGATCCAAAAGCTTAACTTTCATATGTAGAAATAACGAAATACTAGTAATTTGCTAAGTTATTAAGATCATTTACTAAATTATTTTCGGATCACCAAAGGAAAGTTGCTTAACTATTTTCAATTGTTAAATATCAAAAAAACAGACGAATTTGTAAAATTACTAGAAAAAGGATAGATTGGTAACTTGATTTGTAACGTAATTCTTAATAGGAAATCGAGTAACAATTTCATTTTAGATCACCAAACCAACGTTGCTTAACTATTTTAACTTGTTAAACATCAAAGAGTAGATGAATTTGTAAAATTACTAAAAAAAATGATAAATTCGTAACTAGATTTGTAACGTAATTATTAATAGGAAATCGAGTAACAATTTCTTTTTAGATCACCAAACCAACGTTGCTTAACTATTTTAACTTGTTCAACATCAAAGAGTAGATAAAGTTGTAAAATTACTAAAAAAAAGGATTAATTCGTAACTAGATTTGTAACGTAATTCTTAATAGGAAATCGAGCAATAATTTGTTTTTAGATCACCAAATCAACGTTGCTTAACTATTTTAACTTGTTAAACATCAAAGAGTAGTTGAAATTGTAAAATTACTAAAAAAAAAGGATAAATTCGTAACTAGATTTGTGATAGGAAATTGAGTAGCAATTTCTTTTTAGATCACCAAACCAACGTTGCTTAACTATCTTAACTTGTTAAACAACATCAAAGAGTAGACGAATTTGTAAAATTACTAGACTACTAACATTGCTTAACTATATTAAGCTGTGAACCATGAATAAAAAAAGAACCAGCACTATTTGCTAAACATTACTGATGGAATTTGAATGCAAAGTACGTGGTATGTGGAAATACTAGAAGAATGAAGAGAAGTAGAAGAAAAAGCGTGTAAAGTGGGAAAAAAAATGAATATTAACTTGTACAGTTATACACTTGTGTGTGTGTGTGTTTGTGCGGATAGAGGCAAGGCCGTTCGAATGTAAAATGTCACCTGCGTCTCACAACAACGGCGGAGAATAAATTTATTTTTAAAATTATTAAATAATTATGCATACACGGTTACGTCTGTTGCGCCACTTTTGCGCGTATTCGATGTTCCTTCTTTACCTTCTCCATTATTCTCTCTGTTACAAATTTATTCATCTCACTCCTGTACGTACACACACGAGAGCGAATTCAA
>NW_017097822.1:1427-7867 GCF_001412225.1 Nicrophorus vespilloides
TCTTCTCATCTCATCTCATCTCTTCCTTCCATCTGGCCAGTTGTTGTCGGCTCGCGAAATTCCAATTCGCCGATGGTTCCCATTCGCTCTCACCGCATTTTTGCTCCTTTCCCCACTCCCCACTCCTTCTGCCAATCGGGTGACTTTGATAATGGTAATTGGCCGACAGCCCGGCCAATTATAGATTTCTATTTATAAACTAATTTTCATTACGAGCCGCATGTGCTTTTTTTAATAGACAGACAGAACACTAGAACGTAATAAACGAACGAACAGCAACAGCAACAACAACAAAACAAAAAGAACAAGAATCAAGCATATTACAAAGAAAGGAAGGACGTTAGAAAATCGCGTTAAGGCTCACAGGTGTCTCTTTCGCATTCACCAAACGAACCAACAAACATCTTTTCTTATTATCGTTTTTGTTGTTGTTGTTGTAATTGAATTTCTGTTAGATGTGAGGTCTCAATCAATGCAAATTAAGCACCGTCTAATTGATTTCATGCGGCGCGCATTTCAGTCTCCTCTTACAAATTTCGCTTGATTTAATTGAAACTAATTTGTTGGATGATGATGATTATTATTATTATTATGGCTTAATTGAAAACATATTTTTATTCGAACGGATTTTGGTTTTCACCCAACGCAATTCGCAATGAAAACCGTTAGCCAATTATCTGCAAATTCATCAAAAGATTGAATATTATACTAGCAAATGCGACCAAGTTGAATGAAGAAAAACGATTTTCAAATGTAAAAAAAAGCCAATTCATTAAGATTTTTCTTAAATACAATACATTGTTTATAATAAATTGCAGAAATCTCATTATTTTTTACCTAAATTATGTCAAGAAATAATTGCGTTCATAAATTGAAATCATTGTACTTTTTGTTGAAGAAAAATGCCTAAACAAGTAGATTTGTTCATATAAAGGGTGTCCCAAAATTTGCCGCCATTTGTGCAGTAAAGTGTTGGCAACCCCCCAAAAAAAAACAAATAATTTGACACTTTACTGGACAAATGGCGGCAAATTCAAATCTTGCGTTAATTTTGGGACACCCTTTAGTTGTAATGCATTTCTGTTTAAAAAAAAAACGTGAAATGTAAAATAATAAAACCAATGTGATTATTTTGGATTAAAATAAAAATAAGTCAGTTGTATTTGTGTTAAATCTTAAATTACTTAAATTAAATTAAATTAAAACTTGTAAATTTATTGAAGAAAAATGCCTAAACAAGTAAATGGTGTCCCAAAATTTGCCGCCATTTGTGCAGTAAAGTGTTGGCAACCCCCCAAAAAAAAACAATTTGACACTTTACTGCACAAATGCGGTAAATTCAAATCTTGGGACACCCTTTAGTAGTAATGCATTTCTGTTTAAGAAAAAAAAAATCGTGAATTGTAAAATAATAAAACCAATGTGATTATTTTGGATTAAAATTAAAAATAAGTCAGTTGCATTTTTGTTAAATCTTGAATTAATTGATGATTTCAACTGATGTTCGGTGGTTTTAGATTGTAGTTGTGAATATTTTCTTGTTGAAAAACTTGTAAATTTATTGAAGAAAAATGCCTAAACAAGTAAACATGTTTATATAAAGGGTGTCCCAAAATTTGCCGCCATTTGTGCAGTAAACTGTTGGCAACCCCCCAAAAAAAAAAACCAATTTGACACTTTACTGCACAAATGGCGGCAAATTCAAATCTTACGTTAATCTTGGGACACCCTTTAGTTGTAATGCATTTCTGTTTAAGACAAAAAAAATCGTGAAATGTAAAATAATAAAACCAATGTGATTATTTTGGATTAAAATAAAAATAAGTCAGTTGTATTTTTGTTAAATCTTGAATTCATTGATGATTTCAATTGATGTTCGGTGGATTTAGATTGTAGTTATGGATATTTTCTTGTTAGAAAACTTGTAAATTTATTGAAGAAAAATGCGTAAACAAATAAATATGTTCATATAAAGGGTGTCCCAAAATTTGCCGCCATTTGTGCAGTAAAGTGTTGGCAACCCCCCAAAAAAAAAAAACAATTTGACACTTTACTGCACAAATGGCGGCAAATTCAAATCTTGCGTTAATTTTGGAACACCCTTTAGTTGTAATGCATTTCTGTTTAAGAAAAAAATCGTGAATTGTAAAATAATAATACCAATGTGATTATTTTGGATTAAAATAAAAATAAGTCAGTTGTATTTTTGTTAAATCTTGAATTAATTGATGATTTCAATTGATGTTCGATGGATTTAGATTGTAGTTGTGGATATTTTCTTGTTGGAAAACTTGTAAATTTATTGAAGAAAAAAGTTCTAAACAAAGAAATATGTACATATAGATTGCAGTTTTCACAATGTTTTTAATACTAATGCGAAAATTTTGGATTTAAACCATAAAATAGTTGTATTTTTTGAAAAAATCTAAAATTTAATGCAAATCTTTGAATCAATTGATGTAATTTTGTTATGTATAACCGTTATTGTTTAGATTATGTTAGCCCTTATTATTTTATACATGTGTATGTAAATAAGTCATTATGACTTAGTACAAATACTACTTAGTAATCATTATGTAACGACTATTGTTAATCATCATGTTGTGCACAAATTCAAAGGGAAATTCACTATTATATACTAGGATGTTTATGTAATACAAAAGAGTCCAAATCCAAGTCATGGATAGTCCTAGCTAGTCGCTAGTCCAAGTCAGTTTTAGTCTTAGATGAAAGTCCTCTCGAGTCCTAGACTCATAAAAACCATAGTAACAAACTTAGCAACTGGAATCTAGACATAGAAGTTATAAAGAATTATAAAGAGTTTATTAACATAAAAACTCCAATTTCACCTCTAGCATTCCTTACAAACTCCACTAGGACTCCACAACTACGAGATATTCCACAGTGTCCAGAGATATTTGATTTTGACACGACTGCTCATATTAAAACTATTGAATCAATATGAATTTAGATTGTAATTGTTGGATATTTTCTTGCATTGAAAAGAAAAGAAAAAACCAATCCGAGATCGATTTACCTCGGATGAATCAGCTAGCGAGAGAACGCTCGCGCGTGTGTGATATAGTCGCAATGGAATGCGGCGCGGAAAAGCCTCCGGGTATTCCCCGTTGCGATTTTCCACAAAGAGACACACACACATTGCATGCACGCAATTTCCTCGCTCCGCTCACTGTATCTCTTTTCCTTCGCTTCATTCTCTTTACATACTACTTCTTCGCCATCCGCATTGACATTACGCAACGCATTCTGGAAGCGAATATCATCATCATCATCATCATCATCGCCTGCAACATCATCATAATCATCGGACGCGACCGAAAGGGGATTATTAATTCCAGCTCGAGCCGCACACACACACAAAAGTAATGATAATAATTTTCAATACCATAACTCCAATAAAGACAGGAATTAATCGTTTCCGGCTCGCGTGGCTCTATCCATCGGATCATCTACATATCCACTTCCTCAACAACCTCCTCCTCCTTCTCCCTATCCGAAGAACTCTCTAGTTAATATCTTAATTAACACTTAATTCAATCTGCATAATTTTAATAACTGGGAAAGCGATCGGGAACGCGCGCGCGCCATAAGCCAATTTACTTTAATTGGCAAATCTTGTACACGTCCTCTTTCTTTCAATCTCTCTATTTCTTTTCTTTCCGAAAGCCTAATGAAATTAATTATCGTGTGTATCGGCTGCAATTACCGCCATAGAACTAGCTGGAATAGATGGAGAGATGGTAGGCAATTAATTAAGCCGAAACTCTACAAAATATATATATAATATTTTATAAATGACCTAATTAATAGGTGTTATGGATCTTCGGTAGACGACTTCCTGCCGCTAATGATCCTCTACAAAACTGTTGCACCAGCACGCTAATTCTCAATGTTATATTCAGTCAAACAATTCATTAAAATAACTTTTATTTTCACTTGCTGCCTATCGCAATTAAAGCAGTTACGTAAAAGAAAAGTAATTGTTAGGAATGTACTGTGGAACCTCGCTTAACGAACAAAAAAATGACTCGCTTAACGAGAAGAGAAGATTGTGCGGCTGCTACATCATTTTTAAAACTTTGTGTAAAAATTAATTATAACTGTACAGCAAAATAATTAGGGCTGTTTTTTTTTATGTTAAGTTTATATTTTTGGTAATTTGTTGCAATGAATACAATATTTTGTAATTATAATTATGAAGTTACGCAAAATGTATTTCTGTGAACGTTAATATTAATAAAAGCTTGTAAAAACTAATTCAAATTTGTAAATAATTAAAGTTAAATAAGATTTTTTTTAATGAAAAACTGTCAATTTTAGGACCTAAATTAAGTAATTTATATTGTACATAGTAAACATATCGGTAATAATTACAATAAAATATGAATTTATCAAAAAAAATACAGATTTTAGTGATTTTCTCAAAAAAAGAAACTTGGATGGAACTTTGGGAATGCAACAACTTTGGGTCTATGCAAATATTATTGTGATTTCATACAATTGATTCAAAAATTCGTGTTCAAAAAAACAAGTAATGAAAAATTAACCTTTGAAAAAGTACATTTCATTGAGTTTTTCAGAAACTGTAATATATAGAATGGATCTAAAAATTGCATACAAAAATTGAATATTTGGCTGTGATCACAATTAAACCAGTACATTTGTTTTCACCATTTAGAATAAACTTATTCATATATGTTTGAACATAATTCACAAAGAATAATTAAAATCATATTTCTATTAAATGAAATATTTTGTATAATTAACATTGAAAATTCGTTAACTAATGGTTCGTTAAATATCATTTAACCAATTGCATTGATTTGTGTTATAATAAAATTTAACAAGTTTCATTCATACAGTAAAAATCATTGATAAATCTTCAAAAAGACTACTTTTTAACAAAATTCACAATGCAATCACTTCGTTAACTAATGTTTCGTTAAATATCATTTAACCAATTGCATTGATTTATATTACAATAATATTTAACAAGTTTCATTCATACTGTAAAAATCATTGATAAATCTTCAAAAATTCAATTTTCTAGCAAAATTCACAATGCTATTACTTGGTTAACTAATCTTTCGTTAAATATTCTTTAACGAATTGCATTAATTTGTATTACTACAATAATATTTAATAAATTTGATTCGTACATTAAAATCATTAATAAATCTTCAAAAAGACTATTTTTTTAACAAAATTCGCTATCCTATTACTTCGTTAACTAATGACACGTTAAATATGATTTAACCAATTGCATTGATTTGCATTATTATAACATTTAACAAGTTTAATTCTCATTGTAAAAATCTTTGATAAATCTTTAAAAATGCTATTACTTCGTCAACTAATGTCTCGTTAAATATAATTTAACCAAATTGCATCCATTTGTATTATTTTCTTTAGAATAAACTTATTCATATATGCTTGAACATAATTCACAAAGAATAATTAAAATCATGTTTATATTAATGAAGATATTTTGTGTAATTAACAGTAAAAATTAAAATTAGTTAATTAGTTAACAGGTGATTCATTAACTAATTAAAACATAAAAGATATTTGTCGATTACAATTACAAAAAACATAATAATATTATGTATCATTTAAAATTACTTAGTTTCCCGAAATAAGTTCTCATTTTTCTTTTAAATTTGATTAACAGTTTATGTGTTATTGCCTACCAATCAAAATAAACAAGGTGTTTCGTGAAAATTTCAGGATTTACGAAGTGTTCTGTTGAAGGAAAAGTTTGGGAAACACTTGAAATTCTGGATACAGTGGAATATTGTCTGGTGTTGTCATTATGGAGTCTCAGTAGTTGGGAATTTAATGAAATTCGTTTGGTTTTACATAACTTTATTCCTTACTTGGTCGATTTAAGATTTATATAAGACTATGCTCATCATATTAAGGTTTTACTGAGACTTTATTAATCTTTAAATGTTTTACTGAGATTAATTCTAAATATTTATTCTACTTAGTTGAGATTGGGAGAATTTGTTAATGATGATCGATTACCATTGTACGTGTAATGATTATTATGTGTCTATAATAAGGAGTAAAGATATAGGAGTATCGATGATCCACTTTTTTTATATGAGCCATTTATTTTGAAAGTGGCTTAAGTCCATTTTCATCTTTTATCAAGTTGGCACTTGTGACATTTATAATTTATGCTGAACTGTCAAAAAAAATAAATCGGTATTGAAATATACTTAGTACATTTGAAATCATTTTATATCACGTACATTTTGAAAATAATATAAATACTGAAAATCCTAATTTTGAAAGTGACCTAAGTCCACTTTTTATTGACGATGTCAAATTTTGAAAGCAGTGATGAAGGTAATTTAAATTACGTTTTAAGATATTAAATTGAAATTTAAAAAATAATATTTAATTTAAAGAAA
>NW_017097822.1:7883-13452 GCF_001412225.1 Nicrophorus vespilloides
ACAAGATTTATTGATTCTGAAAGTGAAGAGGAATTAAAGTCATACAACAGATTTCAAAAAAAGAAGGAGAATTTTAGAAGTTCATTCTTCAACAGTGGAAGAGCGAGTAATTGAGAATTTACAAAACAGCACCTTCAAAGAAGGATTCAGAGAACACAGAAAATTCGTAAAATTAAACGGAATTTAGGGAAAAGATACGAATACACAATCGGGAAAAAAATATTCCTGCCAAAGTTTTTTGAAAATGAAGATTGCCAATGCCGAAAAGACTGCTTGAAAAATTTAAATGAAAGAAAGAAAAGTATTTTCGAAATGTTTTGGAACTTAGGAGACTTTAATAAGCAAAATATATTGCTATACGAAGCGACCGGACGGCAGTGTTGTAAAAAGAAGACGTCAGAGAAACGGAAAAGGTTCATTTGTAAAAAAATCTTTTTAGATACTTTTCAAATAAGCGGAGGACGATTTTTACCTAATGACAGAGATTTTGGCGTTATATAAATGTCGTTAAAAAGAAATCAGTTATTGTATGTGCCACAAGATTGTTATAATATAATTAAAAAATGTAGAAAAGGTAATACTTTCATACTAAATGAAATGAAACAAGAGGATTTTATATCAACAAGACTCTTGGAAGAAGCAGTTTACAAAAGATCCAAAAATACCAACGGAGAAAAAATAAACTGCTTCAAATATGCTGGATGCGATTTTTAAGAAATGAACCATATAAAATTTTATACAAAACAACCATGGATGAGAACGCAGAATTTAAAATTCTTGATTTATTAAAAAATTTGGGAATATTGTATTGCCATCGTTATATAAAAGTATAAGAAGCATCACATCACTAAAATACCGACACATGATGGACTTATTGCGGTATATACCACCATAACTACTTCAAATCACTCCCGCATACTGAGAATGTTAACGAATAACTTGTTACTAAATTTATTTCTATTATCTAAAAATATAATTTAAATGTTTTTTTTCTTCTATTTTTTAAGCTATATGTAACGGACTTAAACTCTTTCACTTTTTGTAACAAAACAAATTTTTATTTTGAAAGAGACCTAAGTCCTTTTAAGGTAAGCAAGGTCATATTATACACTTAATAATAGCGACTTTTTAATAGGTTGTATAAAATTAAATCCCTTAAATGCGATTTAACATTGCAAGTGAACCATATATCTTACGTATATTTTTAATTTTGTAAAAACGCAAAACCTTAAGTATTTCAAATTAAAGATAAATGGACTTAAGTCACTTTCAAAAGGAACGGCTCATATTATACAGTATACCAAAATAGATACTAGCAAAGTGTTTCAATCATAAATGATGCAGCGTTGATTAAAAGCAGCTGCAGCTTGCACGTTTCCCTATGCAAATTGAAATTGATTAATTTTTTTGTTTCATAATTTTATAATTATGCATGCATAATGGGGGAGGGCGTCTTCGGTCGACGAAGAATTTATGATCGCGTGTCTGTGCTATTAATGAACAAATGGGCCCTGTTAGTTGTTCGCGTGTCGGACGACCGTTCCGATGAAGGATGAAAAGGGCATATTTATACAAATTGCTGTTCGCATTATCGTTATTAGCGGTGCAATTAATTCACTCAACTCACCTGATCCAACTTGAGCAACTCTTCGGGAGTGTCCGGAAGTTGTCCCAAAGTTAGAGGCGGATTTATGTTCACTTCCTTTCCCAGAGATCTAACCACCTCCTCCCTGTTGTATCTGTCGGCGAAGACGCAGCTGGCCGGGATCAGACCGTGAACTGTGTAACTTATGGCGCGAACCAATATCCTAAAGAAAAAAAAAGAAAGGATTAGAAAAACTTATTTCTTTTTGTCTTAATTAAGCGTTGAACTATATTCATGTCAATGCGACATCTATTTACAATCATTGTAACTAAGGTGACATAGTATCGAGGTGACATCTACACACAATGGACGAATTAAAAATGACATGTATTCGTGTCAAAGGTCAATGAACACTATTTTGGGATATAAAAAGGAACAGTGATAATACTTGGAGAAAACCAATATGCTGAAAAAGGAATGAAAGCTTCTTTCACTGCCGAAAGCACGAATATTTGAATTCTCATCAACAAATTTAAAATTTAATGTCAATGCGACGTCTGTCTACAATCAACGGAACTAACATGACATAAGTCATGTGACGTTTCGGTTAATATCAAGGTGACATCTACAAACACTGGACGAATTAAAAATGACATGTATTCGTGTCAAGGGTCAATGAACATTATTTTGGGATATAAAAAGGAACAGTGATAATACTTGGAGAAAACCAATATGCTGAAAAAGGAATAAAAGCTTCTTTCACTGTCGAAAGCACGAATATTTGAATTCTTATCAACAAATTTAAAATTTAATGTCAATGTGACGTCTATCTACAATCAATGGAATTAACACAACCTAAGTAAATATATGACGTTTCCATTAGTATCGAGGTGACATCTACAAACAATGGACGAATTAAAAATGACATGTATTTGTGTCAAAGGTCAATGAGCATTATTTTGGGATATAAAAGGAACAGTAATAATACTTGGAGAAAGCCAATATGCTGAAAAAGGAATGAAAGCTTCTTTCACTCCGAAAGCACGAATATTTGAATTCTTATCAACAAATTTAAAATTTAATGTCAATGCGACGTCTGTCTACAATCAACGGAACTAACATGACATAAGTCATATGACGTTTCGATTAATATCAAGGTGACATCTACAAACAATGGACGAATTAAAAATGACATGTATTCGTGTCAAAGGTTAATGAACATTGTCTTTCACTGCCGAAAGCACGAATATTTGAATTCTTATCAACAAATTTAAAATTTAATGTCAATGCGACGTCTGTCTACAATCAATGGAACTAACATGACATAAGTCATATGACGTTTCGGTTAATATCAAGGTGACATCTACAAACAATGGACAAATTAAAAATGACATGTATTCGAGTCAATGAGCATTGTCTTTCACTGCCGAAAGCACGAATATTTGAATTCTTATCAACAAATTTAAAATTTAATGACAATGCGACGTCTGTCTACAATCAACGGAACTAACATGACATAAGTCATATGACGTTTCGGTTAATATCAAGGTGACATCTAAAAACAATGGATGAATTAAATTTGACATTAATATCTGTCAAATGTCAATAAACATTGATTAGGGATACAATAGGAAAATACGTATCCTTTCTTATAAAAAATTCAAAATAAATATTAAATTTAAACTTTATACAAAAATAAAGTAATTTTATGTTATTGTTCCAACATAATATTCGATTACATTTTCCAATTACCAAAGCAAACATTCAAAGTTTTGCATAGTTTCTTTATGCACTTTGCTCAAAAATGATTAAATTTTTGTTACATTTCAAGCAAAACTTTATAAAAATTGAATTAAAATATCTATAAATTATGGATTTATTTAATAACTCATAATATAATCGTAATGATAAATGCTAAACTGAAAACAAAAATCAAATTTTCATTGTTTTAAAGTATGTTCAATTATTATAAATCTTGTTATTTTTTTTTTTGAAAATTAATTTGAAATTAAAATAACTAAAAAATAAGACATTCCGTAAAAAATGTGGTAATCTGAAGAATTGTTTTTTATAACGTTTGTATAATATGTATAAAAATTTACGTCAATATAACAGCGACATCTGTAATCAATGATGAAACTGATTGATGACAAGTTGTCAAAATTTGTCTAATGTATAGATTCTTAAACAATTGCTATAAAATTGATAAAAAAAAAGGCGACATCTACAAACAATGGATGAATTAAATTTGACATTAATATCTGTCAAATGTCAATAAACATTGATTAGTGATACAATAAGAAAATACGTATTATTTCGTATAAAAATTCAAAATAAATCTTAAATTTAAACTTTATACAAAAATAAAGTAATTTTATGTTATTGTTCCAACATAATGTAAATGTGTCACGATTATTATGTAAAATTTGAGTCGATTAAATTAATAAGAATTAATGTAAAAACTGTTCAAACCTATCACATTTGATGAGTGTTAAGAATTCAGAAGAAGTATTTAATTGTTGTAACACGAACCGTGCGCGTCAATTAACTCTTCATTCATCGATAATCCGTTGAGTAAATAGCGAAAGTTAAGTGTTTTCTTTAGAGATTAGCAGTGGAGGCAATTTCTTCTACTCTTTCTCTTCGATAACCCGAGACTCCGTGAGATCCAATTCCACCATCGACAAATATTTGGTTTCCTCGCCCACACAAACTCCTACATTTCTAACACCTACATAGCAAATATATATATTCTTTTGAAGAGGAAGAGAAAAAAAAATATATATAAAGAATGTTATTTCTTTGCCCATCTTTCCGTTACACGTTCCTTTTTTTTTTTCATCTTCTTTCAAACTTGTGTTTTTTTCGTGATTACGTAAAGAAAATAAACGAAAATAAAAACGGGATTACGTTCGAACACGTCAATTATATACGAACCGAGAATGCCAATAACAGTTTTGTTGCGAAGGGTTTCTTTTTTATCTCATCCTTTATTCAATTTTTTAGAGAGGATTTCTCTGCTAATCCCTTTGCCATCGATTGTACTTCGTATCCGATAAATACTTAATATTCGATTACATTTTCCAATTACCAAAGCAAACATTCAAAGTTTTGCATAGTTTCTTTGTGTACTTTACTGTAAAATGATTAAATTTTTGTTACATTAAAAAGCAAAACTTTATAAAAATTGACTAAAAATATCTATAAATCATGGATGTAATTAGTACAAATTTTCATTGGTTTAAAGCAGTGGTTTCCAAACTTGATGTTACTACGTCTCCCTCAAAAGTATGTAATCATTTGGCGCCTCCCCAACCACTCCATTTCATAAAATGAACGCGTATCACAGCAATATGGATAAGAGCACAGGAATGTATCTATACTAACTGGATTCCCCAAACATTCAGCTTTCATAAACACCTTTTGGATTCATTCTATCCATTTCATTGATTTTCTCGAAAACTATAATAGATAGAATGAATCCAAAAGATGATATGAAAGCTGAATGTTTGGGAATCTAGCAAGTATCGATATATTACTGTGGTTTTAGCCGTTTGGCTGTAATACGCGTTCAAAATGGAGGAAATGCTCGAAAAAGCAGTGTTTTCACATTTCATTGATTTTACTCGAAAACTATAATACATAGAATGAATCCAAAAGATGCATATGAAAGCTGAATGTTTGGGAAATCTACAAGTATCGATATATTACTATGGTTTTAGCCGTTTGGCTGTAATTCGTGTTCAAATTGTTAAAAAATGCTCGAAAAAGCAGTGTTTTCACATTTCGTTATTTTCTCGAAAACTATAATACATAGAATGAATCCAAAAGATGCATATGAAAGCTGAATGTTTGGGGAATCTAGCATGTATCGATATATTACTGTGGTTTTAGCCGTTTGGCTGTAATTCGTGTTCAAAGTTTAAAAAATGCTCGAAAAAGCAGTGTTTTTACATTTCATTGATTTTCTCGAAAACTATAATA
>NW_017097823.1:0-8389 GCF_001412225.1 Nicrophorus vespilloides
TTCAAATGAAATCCAAAATTTTGATCAATTTTTTGATGTTAGCAATGATTTTTGTCTATTTTTTCGAATGAAAACCAAAATTTTGATTGATTTTTGTCTAATGAAATCCCAAATTTCGATTATTTTTTTGAATTTAGAATTGATTTTTCTGTATTTTGTCTAAAGGGAATCAAAATTTCGATTGATTTTTATTAAATTAGAATTGATTTTTGTCTATTTTGTTTAATGAAATCCAAAATTTTGATCATTTTTTTGAAGTTAGAATTGATTTTTGTGTATTTTTTCAAATGAAATCCAAAATTTTGATCAATTTTTTGATGTTAGCAATGATTTTTGTCTATTTTTTCGAATGAAAACCAAAATTTTGATTGATTTTTGTCTAATGAAATCCCAAATTTCGATTAATTTTTTTTTGAATTTAGAATTGATTTTTCTGTATTTTGTCTAAAGGAAATCAAAATTTCGATTGATTTTTATTATATTAGAATTGAATAATGCCTGAAATTGTTATTTTAGTGTAGATGTAGATTTTCCTCTTGGAATTTCAAAGAAAAAGACAAAAAAAAACTTGAATGTTTTCTTATACTTTTTACAATTACTCAATTATGTTTTCTATAATATCGTTTCAAACTGATTTCTTTCAACTTTTATTCAAAAAAAAATAATAATTTTCCCAATTCTCATTCATTTTTGTGCATTTCATTAAGTTTTAACCGAAATTATTTTTGTTTAAGTCCACTTAATCTTTATATCTTAAGAATGTTTGGAATAAATGTTGAATTCATGCTTATTTTTTTAATTATATCAAAATAGTTTCGCGATTCATAAACTAGATGTCGCTCTATTAGATTGCGACAGATGGCCAACTTGACTAATTACGTATTTACCGAGCGGATACCCGTGAACCGGATTGGAATGCAAATCGAGTGTGTAATTATTATTATCATCATTATTATTATAAGTATGTATGGATATAAAACGTGGACGTGATTGTAGCAGATTATTTTTTTTTAGTCCATTCGACGACGCGAATATCAAGTGGGCGAGTGACGATGATGATGATATGCAGATGAGAGAGAGAGAGAGAGAGCGCGTAGGATGTTTTTGTTTTGTTTTCGCACAAATTACGTCGCCGCCGCCTCTGGGGTGTAACTTTTTTTTCCGTTTCGGTTTTGTTTCAATGATGATACGATGATGATGATGATCGCTGTATTAAGTTCTTAATGTTTCCTGAGGATGCGCGCAAAAAAAACACATACAAGAAGGGAGAGTTGGATAATTTTTCGACCTTGCCAATACCAATATGACCTTTTGAATTCCATCCGCGTTTTAACGAACGCACAAAATGGTATCATTTTGCAGGGCAAATTACGCTTGGAATTGCGTAACCGGAGCGTTACGCATACGTATACGTAACGTAACGTTTTTTCTTTTGTTTTTTTTTTGCAAAGAATATGAGATCTGATTTTTCTTCTGTTTTTTTTGTTTTGTTTTTGGATCTGTTTGGAATGTTAAATGAGGAAATTCTGGTGCAACTTTGATTTGTGTTTTTTTTTTGTTGTTTCGCTTTGCTTTTGTTTTTGAAAGTCGCATAACTTTACGAGCGTACGTTTCCAGCATGCCGTAATCTTTTTTTTCTTTTTTTTTCGTTTTTGTTTTTGTGCGTGTGGAAATTCCATCCAAGGTTTATGCACAACATTTTTTGTTGATAAAATGCACATAATTTTATAAATGAAGAGAAAACTGTTGTTTGTGTAAACTTGTTACTAGTTTCTTTGTCTTATAGTTTAAGAAAAATGATAATTAAAGACAAATTTGTGAAGAAATGTATTTAGTAATCTTGATAGAAAGTGCGCTTACGAGAAGAATCTAAGACGTTTGTGAACAGACTGTGATTAAATATTTATGAATGTTTTGTGTGTAAGGATTAGAAGAGAGATACGACTTTTTCTTTTTCTTTTTTTGATGAGACATCAAGTTTTATTATTATGTTTCATCCTGTTTTCGTTACGTTTCATCTCGTTCACGTTTATTTACGTAAAACAGAGATAACGAACGCTCCGTGACCTTGATATAAATTTTCTATATAAAAAAAATTCGTAGTTTCAATTATTGTTAGAAAGTTGGCCTTGCTTTATTTTGTTTCCTGCTAAGTCTAAGTATGAAATATTGATAATTGCAAACTTTGTTTATTCGTGTAAATTCTGATCATTTTCATTGAAAAAATAAAACTACAAAATTGATAAGAATTAATGAATTGATAAGAATTTATGAAAATCTTTCATTATTTTATACAAATTTTGTCTATAACAAAAAACATTAAATTTTTGCTATTTTTTTTATTTAGATCTGTGATTTCGTAATTGTTTTGATTGGTCAAGAAATAATTATGATCACGTATGTTCGCGTCTCGTTTATTTTTCACAATTGTTTAGTTTCTTTTTTATTTTCATGGGTATCTACAATATTTGAGGTATTTCATTGAAAATTAAGAGTTTTCTTTTGTTTTTGTGAAAATTGACATTATTTGTTTGAAAAGCAATGTTTTTTGTAATGAAAAGCAAAATTTTGATTAATATTTGTTAAATCAGAATTGATTTTTGTATATTTTGTCTCATGAAATCCAACATTTTGATTCATTTTTTTGAATTTAGAATTGATTTTTTTTGTACTTTGTCCAATGAAATCCAAAATTTTGATCAATTATTTGAATTTAGAATTGATTTTTGTGTAATGAAATCCAAAATTTTGATCAATTTTTTGAAGTTAGCATTGAATTTTTTCTATTTTTTCGAATGAAAACCAAAATGTTGATTAATTTTTGTAAAATAAGAATTGATATTTGTCTATTTTGTCTAATGAAATCCAAAATGTTGATCAATTTTTTGAAGTTAGAACTGATTTTTGTGTATTTTTTTTTGAATATTGATTTTTGATTGATTTTTGTCTAATGAAATCCTAAATTTTGATTAATTTTTTGTATTTTCTGTATTTTGTTTAATGGAAATCAAAATGTTAATCAATTTTTTTAATTTAAAATTGATTTTTCTGTATTTTGTCTAAAGGAAATCAAAATTTTGATTGATTTTTGTTAAATTAGAATTGATTTTTGTCTATTTTGTCTAATGAAATCCAAAATGTTGATCAATTTTTCTTGAAATTAGAATTGATTTTTCTGTACTTTGTCTAATGGAAATCAAAATTTTGATTGATTTTTATTAAATTAGAATAGATTTTTGAGTATTTTTTGGAATGAAAACCAAAATTTCAGTGTTTTTTCTTTGAAAATTATAAATGTATTTTCACAATTTCAAACAAATTCTAGTAAAATTCTTGAATTAATTGCAAAAATATGCTGATTTCTATTATTTTTCACACATTTCCACAACACGAAAGAACAACAAACCTTTCGTTCACTCACTATCTTTGCGGTCGGTATCATTTGCTGTGTCCGTTCCAGTTTTGTCTAATTTAACTGCGGTTTTACTAAGCAAAAGTTTACAAAAACAATATCAAATTTGCATGAAAAGTTAATTTTAGGTCTGTCCATTAGAATTTATAGAAAATTTTATTTAGAAAGATCGAAATAACATAACATAAAATTGTATTCAGATGTTTTTGGGAAAGAATTTTGTAATATAAAAAAAAACAAAATTACCAGCGTGAACTCGATTTATCCATAATCCCCCATGACGCATACCATATTTTGTTTTGTTTCTATTTTGTTTCAACCGTTCGCACTTTCTAAAAAACAAACGTTCACTGTTGGGGCAATTTGATCGTTTTTTTTTGTTTCTTTCTTTCTCGAATGAAACTTTGTTCTTCAATTAATAACAGGTAACAGTACATGATTCTTCCTCTTTTTTTATTTTGCATGATTCGCTCGTAACCAATTTTTCGTGAACGCCACTCTGACCTTATTATTAACAAGATTGCGTTTCTTTTCATCGTAACGCTTTTGTTTCTTGTTTTGTTTTTACTTTTTTTTTTGTTTCTAATGTTAAATGCATATAGGTGGCATTGATGATGATCATGATAAAATAGTGCATAAATTTGCATTTGTTTCACAGATGTTTTGTCGTTTGTTTTTATTGCATTTCACCTGGTGAAATGGGTTAAATGTTGCGGCAAATAAATGAATAACGCAAATATTTGCATGGCCATCTCATTTCATTTAATTTCATTTGTTTTACGTTCTGCACGATGCGATATGATGTTTAAACGATGTTAATTGATGCGTGTCGCGTCTCGTGCATTCAAATTTTTTCCGTCCTCTTTGTTAAACTAATTTGATGAACGTTAAAATAATTTATCATTAATTTTTCTTTGTGAATTTGTCTTGTTTATTGGATTGATGAACGTTTTGCAATAAGTTTGATGATGATTTTGTTGTTTATATAATAACGTGATGTAATTGAATATTCAATCATTATTTTCGATAATCTTCACACACAAAAAAAAGAAAAAGTAAATCTGCAAAAACCAAACACCTTGAAGCCTGTTTTTTTTTAATCTGTGTATATTGAAATTGACAAATTTGTTTCCGCGTCTTTTTTTTTTTTCATGTTATTTCAATCTTTTGCAATTTCGACCTTTGAATTTCGCAGAAAAATTATTCGGTAATAATAACCGTTTTTTTTTTTATTCGTTCGAGAGATTTTCATAAATAATCGATTAGCTAATAAGACTTGACACTAATGATGATTTCTGCTTAATCTATTACAGTTTTTTTTTGGGATTTATACAATTTAAATTTATTGCGTTTTCAATAAATCACTAATATTATATAGGTTTTTCTTGTCTGGAGATTTAAATAATAAACGAATAATAATAAACGTAAAGATTTCTGCTTATTTTCGTTTTAAAGACTTTTATAATCAATTGAAACTATTATCAATAATCATAGGATTTAGTACATTGCCTTGAGGAACTCCAGCTTGAATTGAAAGAATTACCTAATTGCTATGTTTTTCTTTTCATTAAACTTTGATAGAAATACATCCAAATACATACATTTTTGAAGAAAATCAAAGTTTGATTAGACTAGACTAGAAAATGAGATATGTACGTTTTTTTTTTATATCGAATTGATAACATTTTATTGTCTATCTGCGTTCGATTATTTATTATGTATTTGTGAACGTTTATTTGTTTAGAAGCATATTTGCAATTAATCGTTCCACGTTCGATTCTGTAAACTTACAATCTATCTATCAATGAGTAAATATTGAATGTTTGCAGTTTATATTGTTTATTTACTAAAAAAAAAGAAAGAAAATTATATGTCATCACAGTAGAATTCCACTATTACCTCCCAATGTAAATAAATATATGATAAATTTGTTGGTTTTCCAATCGTCAATTTTGAATGATACGATTATTCTATCAGTTTCGTGATCACATTTAGATTTAGCTAATTTTTTTTGCAATTTGCACTTATTTTAGGACTGAGTTGAGAACCTTGAGGAACACCATAATTACATGTGTAAATATACGCCAATTGAATTTCATACACTATGTTTTCAATCGCTTAGTTAACTTTAGATTTACTTTTTTCAAATTGTCAATTTGTTATTTAGGACTGAGTTTAGAGCCTTGAGGAACATCCATAGTTACATGTATAAATATACGCAAATTGAATTTCATACACTATGTTTTTCAATCGCTTAGTTAACTTTAGATTTAGCTTTTTCTCAAATTGTAATTTGTAATTTAGGACTGAGTTTAGAACCTTGCGGAACATCACAGTTACATGTATAAATATACGCCAATTGAATTTCATACATACATGTTTTTTTATCGCTTAGTGAACTTTAGATTTACCTTTCTTTAAATTGTAATTTGTAATTACTTTAGGACTGAGTTGAGAACCTTGAGGAACATCATAGTTACGTGTGTAAATATACGCCAATTGATATTCATACATACATGTTTTTCAATCGCTTAGTTAACTTTAGATTTAGCTTTTCTCAAATTGTAATTTGTAATTTAGTACTCAGTTTAGAACCTTGAGGAACATCAGAGTTACATGTGTGAATATACGCCAATTGATATTCATACATACATGTTTTTTAATCGCTTAATTAACTTTAGATTTAGCTTTATCAATTTTCAATTATTTTAGGACTAAGTTGAGAACCTTGAGGAATTCCATAGTAACACTGTGTTTTTCAAACGCTTAGTTAACGTTCTTCAAGAATTTTAGTTATTCAATTGAAGTGGACTTTAAATTATCCGTTAATTTAATTGCAGATTAAGTTTTTTTTTATATGCTCATGTTTCAGGAGAATTCCAAGGTTATTTGTAGAATTAATATAAAAAGAAAATTATAAATAAATTGAATGATTACGAACGTTGATATCATCTCGTGTGACGCGTATTTCTCTATCTGTGCTTGTTGATATTTGGAGAGAGAAAAAATAATAATAATTCGAAGCGAATTTTTGGTGTAGATTTTGTAGAAAACTTATGTTTTATCATTAGATAATTACGATTTTATGAATACAAAGCGTTGAAGAGGGCTCAGTGTGGAACCCCGAGGAACATTTATGTTTTTTTTTTGTTTTTAACATTGCAAAAAGTTCTCAATTATTTCAGATTAATCTAATTTAAACAAAAAGCAAAGAACGCAGGGTATTTTTACCAAAACAAAAGATATAAATATGGTTTTTTCCATACTTTCTTCATTCATACGTAAGAAATTGATTGGAAATTGCGTATATTTATATATGTAGAGCCTCGGGGAACTCCAATGATTATTTCAGTTTGAAAAATGTAATTTGCAAGAATTAATGTGGAAATGAACGACAAAAAAGAGATAAAATTAACTATGGAACAGATGAATACGTAAATGCAAACAATAAATGGACAGACAAAGAGAAAACAAATTAATAATATACGCTGAGCAGGCGAAGCGAAAACAAATAAAAATTTTGTCGAAGGATGCGAGCGTTCGTCGCTCGTTTGTTTCTTGATCGCGCTCCTCCATTACATAATTGGTCGGCAATTTGCCGGCGGTCGTATGTGTGTGTGTGTATGTGTTAATTGCACAACACTTTTTTTTTTGTCGCATTGAATTACTTTTTTATTTTTCCCAACTCTCGTTGTTGCATTCGGAAGTTTTCGACCTCATACGTGCGTTCCTTTAATTCAAGCTGTAGAATGATGTTTGAATAACAATTTCGTACAAAGATTTAACAGTCTGTTATTCGTAATGTTAAGTAGCTTTTGTTGGTGTAAACTGAAGTGTAAAAAACTAGATGATTTTTTTTTTGTTAAAATTAACAGGAGATTTGATAGGAATGCGTTTGCGTAGCAGATTTAATTTGTAACAATGCGCGCAACGAAAATAGAATTTAATCACGAGATATAATTACTTAACGTCGCATTAAAACATTTAATTATATATAAAAGCAAAAGGAATTTATTCGTTATCAATGTGTATTTCTCCATTTGAATTCATGAAATAAGCTTTGGTGTTCCTCGAGGCTCCTCCATACGAAATTTTCAATCAATTTCTTATGAATGAATGAAGAAAGTGTGAAAAAAAAACCATATTTATATCTTTTGTTTTGATGAAACTAAGTGGGTGTTCCTCGGGTCTCCGCACTGCGTCTTATACATAGTTTGAATTAGATTATACTGAAATAATTGAGGAGAAGTAACTTTTTTGTAATTTAGTTTCAGTTAAGTTCCCACTTTTGTATTCTTAATGTAATTTAAATGATAAGTTTTCATTTATAATATTGATAATAATAACAATTGTTATTTAATTTTTTTTTGTTATTAGGTGTAATTAAAATGAATAATAAATGTATTGTTCCTCGGGGCTTCGCACTGAGTCTTATCTAATTTGATAATGATGAAATACAAGTAAATCTTTGAATTAATTTCGCACTTTTCTCGTTCCACTTTGACAACGTGTTGACTGACATTGATATCGTTTGTTTTTTTTTGTTTTGTTTTCGTCAATGGCGTTTTGATTTTTGTGTAACTGTGGGGTGATGTGTTAAATGGGTTGCGTTTAATTCGCCGAAGGATGCGTGTGCTGTAATTCAATTCGTGCACAAATGCGCCCGAATCAGGAAGCGTTAATGGAGCTGTTCCGATATAAAAATTGATTAGTCCTTGCTGCATCGTCATCCTCTCTGCTTATTCTAATAGGTTCTATATTTTTTTTATCAATTTGAAAGGGGAGAAGCCGAAATTGGTGTTGATGATTTAAGTGGGTTTGCAATTTCGACTCGTGTGTTTGTACAAGCATCCACTGATCTCTCTTCTCCCTTCCATTAAAACAGAGAGAGAGAGTGAGATAATCTCTTTCGTCGCTTGATGAGCAGCACACGACAAGGACGATCAACGGTCATCAACATTCAACACTTGACTGCAA
>NW_017097823.1:8401-30788 GCF_001412225.1 Nicrophorus vespilloides
AAGAGTAAATGTCAGATTTTGTTGTCAAAATTTCGTATTTTTCTTAATAACTATAAAAGTTTTTACATATTTTATTGTTCTATCGGAATAAGTCTTCTATGAGCGCGTCTATGAGCAGCACACGACAAGGACGATCAACGGTCATCAACATTCAACACTTGACTGCAAGAATAATTCATGCAACAATACGCGAATTGTAGATGAAATTGTGGCCTCTTACAA
This sequence comes from Nicrophorus vespilloides, assembly GCF_001412225.1. Classification (NCBI taxonomy): domain Eukaryota; kingdom Metazoa; phylum Arthropoda; class Insecta; order Coleoptera; family Silphidae; genus Nicrophorus; species Nicrophorus vespilloides. The sequence continues at coordinate 8,624 of NW_017097823.1, forward strand.
CAGATTTTTAGGTTAGAACATTTGACATATTTTATTGTTACATCCGTTTCCATGGATACAACAATTGTTATATAATGTCAATTCTGTTGCTTTTAAGAGTAAATGTCAGATTTTGTTGTCATAATTTCGCATTTTTCTCAATGACTATAAAAGTTTTTACATATTTTATTGTTATATCGGAATAAGTCTTCTATGAGCGCGTCTATGAGCAGCACACGACAAGGACGATCAACGGTCATCAACATTCAACACTTGAATGCAAGAATAATTCATACAACAATACGCGAATTGTAGATGAAATTGTGGCCACTTACAACAGATTTTTAGGTTAGAACATTTAACATATTTTATTGTCACATTCGTATCCATGGATATAACAATTGTTAATTAATGTCAATTCTGTTGCTTTTAAGAGTAAATGTCAGATTTTGATGTTAAAATTTCGCATTTTTCTTAATAACTATAAAAGTTTTTACATATTTTATTGTTATATCGGAATAAGTCTTCTATGAGCGCGTCTATGAGCAGCACACGACAAGGACGATCAACGGTCATCAACATTCAACACTTGCATGCAACAATAATCAATACAACAATACGCGAATTGTAGATGAAATTGTGGCCTCTTACAACAGATTTTTTGGTTAGAACATTTGACATATTTTATTGTTACATCCGTTTCCATGGATACAACAATTGTTAAATAATGTCAATTCTGTTGCTTTTAAGAGTAAATGTTAGATTTTGTTGTCAAAATTTCGCATTTTTCTTAATAACAATAAAAGTTTTTACATATTTTATTATTATATCGGAATAAGTCCTCTATAGCGCGTCTATGAGCAGCACACGATAAGGACGATCAACGGTCATCAACATTCAACACTTGAATGCAACAACAATCCATACAACAATACGCGAATTGTAGATGAAATTGTGGCCACTTACAACAGATTTTTAGGTTAGAACATTTGACATATTTTATTGTTACATCCGTTTCCATGGATACAACAATTGTTAAATAATGTCAATTCTGTTACTTTTAAGAGTAAATGTCAGATTTTGTTGTCAAAATTTCGCATTTTTCTTAATAACAATAAAAGTTTTTACATATTTTATTATTATATCGGAATAAGTCTTCTATAGCGCGTCTATGAGCAGCACACGACAAGGACGATCAACGGTCATCAACATTCAACACTTGAATGCAAAGAATAATCCATGCAACAATACGCGAATTGTAGATGAAATTGTGGCCTTAACTGGATCTTATAACAGATTTTTAGGTTAGATTGATTTAACATATTTTATTGTTACATTCGTATCCATGGATACAACAATTAAATAATGTTAATTTTAAGAGTAAATGTCAGAATTTGTTGACAAAAATTCTCAGAATTCATAAACTTTTTACATATTTTATTGTTATAAGTCTTCTATAGCACGTCTATTGCTTCACCAATTGTTTAATAATGTATAATTAATTTAGAAAATATGATGATTTTTTTTTTCAATTAATTTGTGCATTTCTTACAATGTTTTTTGATTTAAGATATAGTGTGTGTGCAGCTTTACAATTAAAGAACTTTATTTGAAATTAACAGTGAAAAATGTGTCCTATGTTGACAGGACCTAAAATTGATCCTCGGGGAACTACTTTAGATAATTTACCATTTTTCGTTATTTGTGGCAACAATATTGTAAAGTTGTTAAACTTACGTTGGTGGATTGACGATGTTGAAGAGTTCGTTCGGTGAGGTCGGCACTCGCTTGACGATCATCTTCTTGCCGTCGGTGCATCCCATCCCCACGGAAGTCCATGATTTGGGGCTGGACGAAGAGGAGGTGGCGTTCGAGCAGATGCGCGAAATATGTCCGGGAACGGTGTAATCCCTTTGTTGCTGTTGCTGTTGCAGCAAGAACGGATCCGTCCTGTACTGTCTGAACGAAGAGATCTGTTGCTGCTGCTTGAGATTGGGCATGATCAGCATGGGCATGTCGTGTCTCCTGCAGGCGGCGAAACCGTTCACAGCTGCAGTCTTCTTACTGTCGACACTACTATTGTTCACGTTGTTGTTCAAGATGAGACTGTTGTTGTTCACGTTGGTCATCGGACCGTTCTTGAAGTTGACCGGTCTCAGTTCGAAGGATGCGGACGTCGGCGTCGTCGGTGTCGGCGTCGACGACGTCGTGCTGCCGCTCGCCGAGTACTTGATGCCGTTCCGTTTGTTCGATGCGTTGAACTGGAGGTCCCCCATCAGCAGATTCGGACCGCCCTTCGCTTCCATCATCATCATCGCAGTAGTTGTGGTCGTCATTGACTGAATTACTGCGGTCTTGATTATGTTTTATGGAAGCAATTTGATGCCTACACACAGGGAAACCGCTGCTGCTACACCCGAAACCGTCGCTCTCATTATACAGAGACGAAGCGAAGCGCGCGAGAACCACTTGTTTCTTTGTTTCGCTGCACGAAGAGGAGAACCAGAAGCTCAAATCTGCGAAAAAACGAAACATTGAACATTAAACAATCGAATTTACATAGTGACTTGATCCAAATCCAATATAAACCACATACAAAACAGTTTCAAGCAGATCAACAATTGATTAGTTCGTTAAAAACCCGAGAGATGGCGTAACGCTAAAACACGTTAATTTACATAATGCTGCATATGTTTGCTTCGACCTTCTCGTTTTCACCTATCATTCCAGTATCTTACTTTGTACATTGATAATAGTAGATAGTTTACGTTAGATAGTTAGTCAAGTGATAAGAATAGAACAGACAGTGACCGGCTTAACGGTTAACGCGGAAGCCAATTTGAGGTGTTTCACGAAAGAAGAAAGAAGATCACGAAGATTAAAAAAAAATCACGATAGATGGCGTAACTAAAAAGCACTTAATAACTTAGTGACTTAACTTACTAATTTTACTCAAATTTTATACAATACGCACTACGCCTGGACGCGAGACCGTAAATATCTATCACGACTTAATGACTTAAAATTCCAGTCGAATCATCGTGGAATTTAATGATAATTTCGATAATATTATCAGTTAGATTCTAAATTTGTACTTAATAATTGTACAATTTGACTACCGTACAGAAGTATTTTTTTTCTGTTGTTGTTTTGTTTTATCGATACGTTGAACTTGTGATATGATGAAAAAGTCGTTTTCCTTGCAGATTCATCAGTTCCACTCGTGTTCGATTTTCTCCTCAATTATCGAGGCGATAACAACAACTGTGGGAACACTTTTAAAATTTCCGTTTTGTAATTGGGTCGATTAATTTTATTTTTTTTGCGATCACGTAGATTAATCTATCTAGCTTAGATAATGACAATTTAATTATTTTGTTTCGCTGAACAATGGTGCGCGATTGCGTTTCGATTATTCTCATTGAAAAATAATGTAGATTTAAAATTTATGAAATTTCGACGTCACATAAAAAACGTCAATTATTGTGATTTTACACATGTATAAAGTTAGCTACAAGTGAAAATAAATGCAATTTCGACGATTTTAAATCAATTTAATCTGACGCCATCTGTCGTGTAAAAATCGTAACTAAATTTTGTTACTTTCAAAGATACATACAATAGTTTCAACAGTATTTACAAAGTCAACAATAGCAAATTAAAGTGATACATTTATTTGATATGACGCAGAATTAATTCTGTAATTTCTCGTTAGATGGCGTCCAAACAAATTGTGTAATTTACGTTAGTTATTTATCATTTTCACTGCTATTGCAGAATTTGATTACCAAAATAAAATGCAAACTAATTTAAAGTTTAATTTTCATAAAATTGGTTACTTTAATTATACGATAGATGGCGTCACAGAAATAACGTTAATTATTACGATATTTATTGTGTTTTTACACATAATAACAATAGCAAATCAAAGTGATACATTTATTTGCTATGATGCAGAATTAATTTTGTAATTTCTCGTTAGATGGCGTCCAAACAAATTGTGTAATTTACGTTAGTTATTTATCATTTTCACTGCTATTGCAGAATTTGATTACGAAAATAAAATGCAAACTAATTTAAAGTTTAATTCTTATAAAATTGTTTACTTTAATTATACGATAGATGGCGTCACAGAAAGAACGTCAATTATTACGATATTTATTGTGTTTTTACACATAATAACAATAGCAAATCAAAGTGATACATTTATTTGCTATGATGCAGAATTAATTATGTAATTTACTCGTTAGATGGCGTCCAAACAAATTGTGTAATTTACGTTAATTATTTATCATTTTCACTACTATTACAGAACTTGAAGTTCAATTCTTATAAAATTGGTTACTTTAATTATACCATAGATGGCGTCACGTAAATAACTTTAATTACTGCGATATTTGTTGTTTTTTTTTCTTATAATAATAACAAATTAAAGTAATAAATTAATTTGGTTTAATGTAAATTCAGTTTACTTAATTAATAGATAGATGGCGTTATCTAATTTGCTTTATTTATTTATCATTTTCAATGCTATTATTAAACTTGAATTGTTGATTTTATAAATACTGTTAAAATTAGTGAATGTAACAAGTTTCGATTTATACACGACAGATGGCGTCAGATTGAATTGTTTTAAAATCGTCGAAAAACGTTGTTTTAAATTGATTTTTTTTTATATTATAGCTAACTTTATACATGTTAGTATGTAGAGATAAAGAAAACTTGCGAATTGAATTTATATAGATGCAGAAAAGTGTCTTGAAAATGCTTGAAATTGATGTATTCTCTTTTTTTTTTTTCCTTCCTTCGATCGACTCGACTTTCCTTTTATAAATAATACTCGTCGCATCAATCTGGTTTAATCTGGCCGAGAATTCCATCGTTTTATATAATCGAACATACATGCTTGTACAAGCAAGCAAACAAACAAACAGTTCGTCTTTGGAACGCGATAAAGTTTCAGTTTATTATTGTGATTATACGAGGCTCAATTCAATACACACTAACACACACAACCAACAACAGATTTCCATCAATGTTAAAGTTTTATTAGAAGATATTTTTTATCGGTTTCCATGAATGTGAATGAAAGAAAACGGATTTGAAATCGTCGAGATTCGCTGCAATTATATCCAAGGTTGTTCGGTTCGTCGGATCAAAGAAATAACAATTAAAAAGAGATTGATAACATTTTTTTTTTGTATCGTAATTGGAGAAAGAAAACGAATTTGTTGTTCCATAAAGAAACGTGACTGTTTGCGCAAATTTTTAAATAACATTTCATGTTTATAATACGATATTCATTACTTGAACGAATTTCCATAAAAAGTAACAGGACTCGATGACAATTTTAATGTAAATAATCTTAAGATTCGATAACCTTTTTAAGAACGAAAAAGAAACTGTACATTTTTTTTGTTGGAAATAACTTCTTCTTTTTTTTATGGATTTCTGAATTAATCATTAGTGAATATGCGAATTTGTATGTGTGTAGATTTGCGTGACCTCAAATCGAATAAAACTTTTGAAGGTGATTCATAGAATCGTTATTAGTAACGATTAAAATTTTCGTTTCTCGAATCTAAGTTTTTTTTAATTTGTTGATGTTAAATTTTCATTTATCGTTTCGCAACGATGGAAATGTTCGAGACTAATATAGTTTTATATGCAAGAACGTTAAGATAACAGTAATTTTAACGTTTCCTTCGTTTATTTGTGCTTAAAAATTGAATGAACAAATCGATTTTATAGGTTTATGGAAATTTTCACATATTTCTCTTATCTAATTGCTACATTTTTTTTGTTTGAAGTTAAGTTTTAAATGGAGAATTCAATTTATTTTTCAATAAATTTGATTTTCCTCAAGATATTTCAATTTTTTTAACTAATTACAACATTAAGTTTTACTTGATTATTAATGAAAAAGTTGAAAGAATCGAAAAAAAATTGATCATTTCGCTATTTCTTTTTGATGTATTTTTAATTTGCATTCAATCACGTATACATAATTGTTGTTTCTTCATTCGTTTGTTTATTTGTTTTGTTTTTGTTTTTTTTTGTATTCTTGTGGTGGCAATAATGTTATTATTTATATGCATGTCTGTTGCAATAACAGTAGTGAAAATTGTGATGTTAATTTATGTATGCAAATTTATATCATTGATCATTATTATTTCTATCAAATCTATACGTTTCTACATGAAAATTGGAACAAATTGAATGTTTTATTAAAAGTAATGGAAAGACATATAAAAAACAATAGAAAATTGTTATTTTTTTGTCAAATTTTATTTACAAAGTTTGCAACGAACGCTTGATTTTTATTTATTTCAGTTAATTACGTATTAATGAAACATCGTTATTGTTTTGTCAAAGTTATTTTCCATAGTAACCAATGAAGTTAATTAGATTTCTCACTACTGTTTTGTTTTGTCAAAATTTCCATTGTAACCAACGATGACCGCTAGATTTTGTTCTAATTAAATAAATTCAATGTATTTCTAGATGAAAATTTTTCAAAATTAATTTGTCATTTTTTAATTCCAACAAAAATCCACTTATTATTAGTTATGAAAAAACAACAAACAAAACATACATCGTTATTGTTTTGTCAAATTTAATTTACAAAGTATGCAAGGAACACTAGATTTTTATTTATTTCAGTTATTTACATATTAAGGAAACATCATTATTGTTTTGTCAAAGTTAATTTCCATAGTAACCAATGAAGTTAACTAGATTTTTATTTTAAATTAAATAATTAAATGTAACGTAAAACAATTGTTATTCATTAAAAGACAACAAAAAAAACGAAGCATCAAAAACATTGCAATTGTTTTGTCAATAATTAATTTCCATAGTAACCAATGAAGTCAACTATATTTCTCGTTTTGTCAAAATTTCCATAGTAACCAACGATGACCACTAGATTTTGTAGTAATTAAATAAATTCATTGTGTTTGTAGATGAAAATTTTCCAAAATTAATTTGTCTTTTTTTTATTTCAACGAAAAACCACTTATTTTTACTTATGAAAAAACAACAAACAACACATGCATCGTTATTGTTTTGTCAAAGTTAATTTCCATAGTAACCAATGAAGTTAACTAGATTTTTTTTAATTAAATGTAACCTAAAACAATTATTATTCATTAAAAGACAACAAAAAAAAACGAAGCATCAAAAAACATCGCTATTGTTTTGTCAATAATTAATTTCCATAGTAACCGATGATGTCAACTAGATTTTTTTTAATTAAATGTAACGTAAAACAATTATTATTCATTAAAATTCAAAAAAATAAACTAAGCATCAAAAACATTGCAATTGTTTTGTCAGTAATTAATTTCCATAGTAACTAATGAAGTCAACTAGATATTTTTTTTTAATTAAATAAAAATGCTACAGGAAATTTTAACAAAAAAAGTTACTGTTTTGTTAAAATTTCCATAGTAACCAACGATGATCGCTAGATTTTGTTCTAATTAAATAAATTCAAAGTGTTTCTAGATGAAATTTTTCAAATTTAATTTGTCATTTTTCAATTCCAACGAAAAACCACTTATTATTAGTTATGAAACAAAAAAAAACACAACAAGCAATAGAAAAATCGTTATTGTTTTGTTTTTTTCTTTTGTTTGTCGCGTCTTCCTTGATTACCGGTTGAAAATTTTAAAGTCCGATAAGTTTAAAAATAACTTATCTTCTCTTCCGAAGAATTGCGGTGAAAATCGCGGAATTATTTATAACTGAAGAATTGTAACCGCGTTTTTCTCCACTTATGAATAATGCAGTCAGTGTGTTTGTGTGTGTGTGTGTGTTTTCTCTCGTCTCTCGTTTTGTTTTATCTCCGCTTCGAAATGCGCTGCATTCGCGAAAAAAAAATATAATGAAAATAACAATTTTAAATGAAATATTAATAATTTGTGCGCGTGATGTAATTTTGCAATTGGCAGTTTTTCAATTAATTAAATTAACAAACCTAATTTGCTGAGACGGCTTTGATTCTTTGTGTACTTGTTTTGTTGAATTGTGGTTGAACGAAAACAAAAGAGCACGCGAAACAAACGAGTCAAAAGCACACCGAACTTAAGTTGTTGTTGTTGTTGCTGTTGCTGTGGTAACTAATGTAACTAAGTTGCGTTGCGCGTTTTGTTGTTGTTGTTGTTGTTTCGTGGCTGTCGCGGCCAGACTGAGTGACTGACATGGAAAAAATTGCAATCTCCGATGGCTGTGAGCCCCACCACCAACCGACCAACCACCATCATCATCATCATCGCACCAGCTCATTCGAACTCTACTCTAATCAAGTCTATATTCTTATCTCCCTTTGATAATAGCACCAATTACATAAAACCGTTCGAAACGAAAACACTTTACGTATTCGATCGAAACATGCGCTCACTACAGGATCGCTATACACATACTTTGTTATATAAACTATAGGTTTTTAAGTATACTTTAAGTCTTGATAACTTAATTGTGAATATAACTTGTTCGACTGTAGGATTTTAATGTTTATGGACTTGAGATGTTTTCAAAGTAAAAAAAATCATCATTCCATATTGTTATCATCCATTCAAATATCATCTCTCAACGCTCGTCGCTTAACTCTTGACAACTGTCAAAGTTTAAACCATGTGAATTCGATTGTTTGTAAAGTGTTAAGTTAACCGAGTACAGGTTATGATCGTGCCATAACAATAATAAACTATGGTTGTCATGGAAACGTACATATCAATACTTGACAAGTTACTGGCGAAAGCAAACAGACTGCGATTAAAGTAACTTGACAAGTATCAAGTATTGTATATTTTTTTTAGTAATTTTATTTCTTTGTAAATTTTGAAAAGTAAACGAAAAGTGAATTGTAGTTAATTGAATTATTATAATAGTGCCATAACAATAATAAACTATGGTTGTTATGGAAACGTACATATCAATACTTGACAAGTTACTGTCGAAAGCAAACAGACTACGATTAAAGTAACTTGACAAGTATCAAGTATTGTATATTTTTTTAGTATAGTAATTTTATTTCTAAATTTTGAAAAGTAAACGAAAAGTGAATTGTAGTTAATTGAATTATTATAATATTTGCGTAAGAATTTTGTGTCTAAATGCGTTAATCTCATGACATCCGAATGAACTTGATGATGATGATGATGACGTTCTCTGTCTAGGTCTCTACTACAGTCGTTATCATTAAGTACACTTGGGTTGTAAATTAATAAGCTGTCTGCGATCTACGTAATATTGCAAAATTATATCCTCGGCGCCACGAAAAAAATAAACCATTGACACGATTCTCTCGCATTCACATCCATTCTTTCGCCCTTGTTTTTGTTCGTTTAAATCTGTGCAAACTCGTTCCAGTTTTACGACAGGGTTAAGTTCTGGGTCGTAAAATGAGACTCCTCATATTGTCAGTTCATTACAAAGGAAATCAATTTGCACAACGACACTTTTCAATGCAGAAATTTTTTCTTTTATAATTTTGTACTTTTCTTTTAATGCATAGAAATATTAAGGTCGTAAAACGAATCATTTCATTAATCTTGTCACAATTATGAAAATATTTTTAAAAATTTTATCAAAAATAATTTGCTAATTTAATTTCAAGTGTTGTTTTTTTTTATATATATACAAAAAGTAGTCTTGGATAATTGGACGAAACGAATTCAAATGTTTAATTATTTCCTGTATCTAATGCTAAAAAAACCGCACGCGTTTCCTGTATGCATAAAAATTAGCGAATTTTGAACAAATTCGTCCAATTTTTTCATATCCTCGCCGTAATTTTCCTCCACAGCACTGAATTTAATGATGCGCGATTGAATTGAATTAACATCAATTTATGTAAGAAGTTGAAGAACTTAATTCTTAATTAGAGTTTCGTCTGATGATTTGACGAAATCTTTAATTGCTTTCGCAAACTTTGTCCATATTTTCTTTCTCTATTTGCTTTTGTGCTCTTTGTGTTTCGATTTAGTGCAAACATGTTAAAACAATGAGCACACACGCGGACGGCGCTAAAGTTACCTTCAACTGTTTATTTATTTTTTTTTTCACGACATCTCCATCAGAGTTACGTTCGGAAAATTGCACAATCACCTCGTTTCTTCGCACCTTACAAAAATTTATACGAAATTACAATTTCGTTCATTTCTTTTGTATTATGCAATATTAAGATACATAATTAATTGCAAATTGACAACTTGGACAAGTGCACGAGTTGTGTAAAGATGTAGGTAAATATAATGGTTGTCATGGAAACAACGTACATACTAAATATGCAATCGTGATGTATACACGCGTTGGTGATTTAATATTGTATTTGTTTGACAACTTGGACAAGTACTTGGGATTTGTGTACTAACTTTGAGTTATGTGTGTATGCTTGCGTAACGTAGATTAACACGTGTTATTTAAAATACATCTTCATCAGTTATGTTCGAAAAATTGCACAATCACTGCGTTTCTTCGCACCTTACAAAAATGTATACGAAATTACAATTTCGTTAATTTTTTTTGTGTTATGCAATATTCTAATTAATTGAAAATTGACAACTTGGACAAGTGCACGAGTTGCGTAAAAATGTAAGTAAATATAATGGTTGTCATGGAAACAACGTACATACCAAATATGCACTTGTGATGCGTGTGAATTAATATTATATGTGTTTGACAACTTGGACAAGTACTTGGGATTTGTGTACTAACTTTGAGTTACGTGTGTATGTATGTGTAACGTAGATTAACACGTACTATTCAAAACACATCTTCATCAGAGTTATGTTCGGAAAATTGCACAATCACCGCGTTTCTTCGCACCTTACAAAAATTTATACAAATTACAATTTCGTTAATTTCTTTTGTATTATACAATATTTTAATTAAGAAACATAATTAATTGCAAATTGACAACTTGGACAAGTGCACGAGTTGTGTAAAGATGTAAGTAAATATAATGGTTGTCATGGAAACAACGTACATACTAAATATGCACTCATGATGTATACACGCGTTGGTGAATTAATATTGTATTTGTTTGACAACTTGGCCAAGTACTTGGGATATGTGTACTAACTTTGTATGTTATGTGTGTATGCATGCGTAACGTAGATTAACACGTATTATTTAAATGTCAAGTGCACTTGTTTATTATATTGTCATGGAAACGTATATATCAAATACGAACGGTGCAATATTTGATAATGGTTTCAAAGAAAATTGAATACGTACGATTATATTTATTTGACAACTTGGACAAGTACTTGGGATTTATTTACTAACTTTTAATTATTCGTGTGTAACGTAGATGAAACGTAATACTTAATTGCTCAATATTCAAATAAATTGGGAATAAAATGGTAGTCATGGAAACGTACATAAGACAGTATAATACTTGACACGTATCGAGTAAAGTTAATTTTCAAACATTAATTAAAATTGTAGTTTTATTATCATGATGATTTTCTTATGAAATCTTTTTTAACATTTTTCTAATTACTTACATGCTTTAACATTCGGATGGTTGCGGCGTGATTATAATGATGGTTTATTCAATGTTTCTTTCTCTTTTTTCTTTTTCTATATCTATTTGCTGCGGTCACAGATTGTGTCGTGAGTAATTGTGCATTCAAATGTTTTCGAGGCACGTTTCTCCCAGATGAGTATCTATCACTATGGTAACCGACGTCCGTGCACCTGAGCTGTTAATCACCGACTGCGATTAAGTAATGAGTCTCGAGATGATGATATTCGTTAAGTGTAAGCATGCAAGTGAGAGAAGAAGTCGACGATTGGAAAATTAAAAACGTTAAAGACGATTTCGATTACGAAATCCGGATTGCTTTGAATACTATTTAAATATATATATAGATTTTTATCAGATTCATTCATTCGTTTTGAATGAAACGAAGATGAAGTACTAGAAGAAGAGAAAAAAAACGTAATACCGGTTCGTCGTTGATGGAAGTTTCGAATCATTGAAAGTTTTTTTTTGTGAGAAAGTATCTTTATATAAAAATTTGATGGTTAAAGATATTGATATTGGACAACTTGGACAAGTACTTGTATCGGTGTTGGACATTGTTTCGTTTGTTTTTCCATGACCAACTTACTTATAAAATGATATAAGGACAAAGTACATTTCCTTGGGGTACAACCATATCATAAAAACGTTTCCACTCTTGTATCTTGAAAAAAAAAATAATCGCATATTTTTTATTTATAATTTTTTTTTTGATTATATAATTAATTTATGAGATTATTTATTCGTTTATAATTTATTGCTGATAATAGTAACAAAATAAAAAATAAAGTTTAATCAACTGTTTTCGGTTTCCTTTGATGTGCCGACGCCAAAACAAAAATTGATGATGACAGATGTCATTACGTGAAACAAGAGAAAGATGAAACAAAATTTCAAGCCAATATCAAAATGGCCTAGTAACAAATGAATAATAGGAAACAATGAAAAACATTTGCTATAAATCAAAATGAACATTTTTTCTGTTTGAAACTTATTGAAAAATTGATTCAAATTTAACGTTTTTCTCTTCATTGCTTTATTTTTTTTATAGAAATTCCACTAAGTTAAAAGAGCGTAAAAATGTGTACGAACAATATTTACGTTATTGATAAACGTTACTTTTTTTGTATCCCATTGTGTGTTAGCTAAAGAATTTATGTTTGTGTTTTTTTTTTCCTTCTTCACGGTCAATTTGCGTGCATTCTTGTGGACGCAACACGAAACGGTCATTTGCGAAAACCGAAAACGTGCCTTAATTGATGCTCTGTATTTACGAAAAAAATAACAAAATCCAATAATTACGTGCACAATGAGATTTTTCGAAGCAATTTTCTTATAGTCGACAATTTTTTCTGTCAACAGTGTGAAGAATGTCTAACTTATTATTACTTTTTCTTTCATCACGTAAGTGGAGTAATTGGTTTAAGCACGCGATTATAGCAAGAAATTGGAGTATTTTCAAGTTTAATTGAATGAAATATTTAAAAAAAAAATACATTTTTTGACGATTTTCTTGAAAACTATTAATAATTGATATAGAGAATCTCATAAGATTATTAGAATTATTACGAGATTTACTAATTCTGAGTAATTAATTGACAATTTTGTAACTTTTTGATTAATCAAATTATTGAAAGACAATGAAATAGATAAAATCTAAAGTCAATTGGAATAATTATGACTACTGTCAATTTTTTAAGAAAGAGATGTCAAAAATCTAGAGTCAATTGGAATAATTATCACTACTGTCAAATTTTTAAGACAGAGATGTCAAAAATCTAGAGTCAAATGGAATAATTATCACTACTGTCAAAATTTTAAGAAAGAGATGTCAAAAATCTATAGTCAATTGGAATAATTATTACTACTGTCAAATGTTTAAGAAAGAGATGTCAAAAATCTAGAGTCAATTGGAATAATTATCACTACTGTCAAATGTTTAAGAAAGAGATGTCAAAAATTTGAAAAAGAGGCGACTAGATTTTTATAATGCATTTTTTATAAACTGTCAATGGTAAAGAAAACAATTGAATATGCGTATTGGAGGTTATAAAATTATTGACTTAATTACTATCAATCAAATTGCGAAATTATGTTTTACGTTTTATTTAATTACTCTATAAATACTTAAGCTAATTCAAGTATTGAAGATGCAAATTGAAGGTAAAATTGTGATCTTTCCGATAAGCGTACTAAAAGATGTGTGGTATTCTCTGTTTTCCATGTAATCGAAGTTTGAAGTTTGAAAAATCGAATAATTATCACATTATCAATAATCTAGAGTCAATTGGAATAATTATCATTACTGTCAAATTTTTAAAAAAGAGATGTCAAAAATCTAGAGTCAATTGGAATAATTATCATTACTGTCAAATGTTTAAGAAAGAGATGTCAAAAATCTAGAGTCAATTGGAATAATTATCACTACTGTCAAATTTTCAAGAAAGAGATGTCAAAATTTGAAAAAGAGGCGACTAGATTTTTATAATGCATTTTTTATAAACTGTCAATGGTAAAGAAAACAATTGAATATGCGCATTGGAGGTTATAAAATTGTGTATAAACTATTGACTTAATGGTTGTTATCAATCAAATTGTCAAATTATGTTTTACGTTTTATTTAATTACTCTATAAATACTTAAGCTAATTCAAGTATTGAAGACGCAAATTGAAGGTAAAATTATGATCTTTCCGATAAGCGTACTAAAAGATGTGTGGTATTCTCTGTTTTTTATGTAATCGAAGTTTGAAATTTGAAATAACGCTTTATGTTGATTACATATATGTAACCCAAAGTGCTTCAGTGTATCTGATGTTTGCCTATGTAAACTGTCGCGTTTTGTATCTATTTCAAGCAAGGACGTCGCAACGCTTTTACAATCGTTTAATTTATACATTTTCTTTGTGAAAACGATCCAAGCAGTTCGATTCTGCCTGCGCAACAACAGTTTTCCACCCCCTTGAATGCGATCGGGCGTTTCCGATTTCCATTGTGCAATCAAAAATTTGTAACGATCGTCGATTCTCGGTAAATGGACGCACGTGAGCGTGACAGATGACGTAAACCTTGCGATTACTAAACTCCCCTCCTCGTCATTCAATAGTAATCATGTTTTCGTATATTTTTAAGTCCAAGGTTTGCGTGACTGTCGAATGCCACCGTTAGACCATAGATAGTTGAGCCTCGCTGAGCCCTTGCCAAAAAAAAAACTCGCACACTCAATGTACAGACAATGGTGATGATGTGTACGAAATCATCGCAGTGAGCTGCGACCAGAGAATCGACGAACAATAATCGAGCAAGCGCGAATAAGAGAAAGTGTGTTTTGTATTCGATTTTGTTTGATTTTGTAGTGCGATATGGCCGTGTTCTCGAGGTTCAGGGCCTTCATCAGGCTTTACCCGATGACCAGAGGGATGCTCTCCTATGCGGCGATCTGGCCCACCTCCAATCTCATCCAGCAGACGATAGTTTCCGGACGGGATTTCAAGACGTACGACTACAAACAGGCGTTGAGATTCAGCCTTTTCGGTGGTCTCTTCACAGCTCCGACCCTCTACTGCTGGATACGACTGTCCGGGTTCATGCTTCCAGGAAGATCATTCAAAACTGCAGTCAAAAAGGTACATTTCTTTACTAAAATTTATATAACACTTAACTTAAATTGACAAGACTTTAGCGCCAATTCACGAAATTCAGGCAACTTTATTATCTTCTTAATCTCCCCAATTACCAAAATACCATTAATTTACGCAATAATAATCCGTATGTATATAAACAACTCTTAATACAACCTTTAATATTGAAATTACAAAGATCGCAGTTGTTGATCTTCGTAAATTTACATAATGCTTTCAAACTGACAGACGTCAAGTTCGAATTGACAGGTGTTTAACGCCAATCAAGGCAACTTTAATATCACCTTATCGCTCCAAATTACCCAAATTCTATTAATTTACACTGAATATACTTAAATAACTTCGAAAATAAACTTTAATATTCAAATCATTAAGATCTGAGCTGTTGATCTTCGTAAATTTACATAATCCTATCAAACTGACAGACGTCTAATTCGAATTGACAGGTGTTTAACGTCAATCAAGGCAACTTTAATATCACCTTATCGCTTCAAATTACCCAAATTCTATTAATTTACACTGAATATACTTAAATAACTTCGAAAATAAACTTTAATTTTCAAATCATTAAGATCTGAGCTGTTGATCTTCGTAAATTTACATAATCCTATTAAACTGACAGACGTCTAATTCGAATTGACAGGTATTTCGCGGCAATTAAGGAATGTCGATTGCAGGCAACCACGGTTGCTTGTTTGGGTTTCGTAACATTTATATTTACGTCGGTGGCGCGTTCTCAATGTAAATCTCTCGAAACCTGAGGTTAAACTAAATGCGAACGTTTATATTTAGTTACCTTCTGTCAATGATTTTTATTTCGATTTAAAGAAATCAAAAACAAACTGAGTCAAATCAGCAATATTGTTTTTTTTAAACATAAAGCAACCTTGTGACAGTTATCAATTTGACGTTTAAACAAACCTTGTTAAACGTGACTTTATTTATGATTTGCAGAGTAATCTTTGATTTACTTAATTTCATACATTTACACGACTTTTCTACGTGAAACAAGGATTAGTTTTATTATGAAAATCGTTAATTAGTAAAAATAAAATGTGAATCAAATTGGCGACTTTTTTTTAAATTGTAACGTAACTTATCGTAAGAAGATATTAACAGTTTTTTAGCTTAAATTTGATCAAATTACACAAGATAAAGCAACCTTGTGACAGTTATCAATTTGACGTTTATAAAAAAAAACAAAACCTTGTCACGTTTAATTAAATTTATTTATGATTTGCAAAGAGTAATCTTTGATTTACTTAATTTCATACATTTACACGACTTTTCTGCGTAAAACAAGGATTAATTTTATTATGAAAATCGTAAATTATTAAAAATAAAATGTGAATCAAAATAGCGATTTTTTTTAAATTGTTACGTAACTTATCGTAAGGAGATATTATCAGTTTTGTAGCTTAAATTTGATCAAATTACACAAGATAAAGCAACCTTGTGACAGTTATCAATTTGACGTTTATAAAAAAAAACAACCCTTGTCACGTTTAGTTAACTTTATTTATGATTTGCAAAGAATAATCTTTGATTTACTTAATTTCATACATTTACACAACTTTTCTGCTTAAAACAATTATTAATTTTATTATGAAAATCGTTAATTAGTAAAAATAAAATGTGAATCAAAATAGCGACTTTTTTTAAAAATTGTAACGTAACTTATCGTAAGGAGATATTAACAGTTTTTTAGCTTAAATTTGATCAAATTACACAAGATAAAGCAACCTTGTGACAGTTATCAATTTGACGTTTATAAAGAAAAAACAAAACCTTGTCACGTTTAATTAACTTTATTTATGATTTGCAAAGAGTAATCTTTGATTTACTTAATTTCATACATTTACACGACTTTTCTGCGTGAAACAAGGATTAATTTTATTATGAAAATCGTTAATTAGTAAAATAAAATGTGAATCAAAATAGCGACTTTTTTTAAATATTGTAACGTAATTTATAGTAAGATGATATTAATAGTTATTTTAGGTTAAATTTGATCAAATTACACAAGATAAAGCAACCTTGTGACAGTTATCAATTTGACGTTTATAAAAAAAAATAAAACCTTGTTACGTTTAGTTAACTTTATTTATGATTTGCAAAGAGTAATCTTTAATTTACTTAATTTCATACATTTACACGACTTTTCTGCTTAAAACTAGGATTAATTTTATTATGAAAATCGTTAATTAGTAAAAATAAAATGTGAATCAAATTAGCGACTTTTTAAAAATTGTAACGTAACTTATCGTAAGGAGATATTAACAGTTTTTTAGCTTAAATTTGATCAAATTACCCAAGATAAAGCAACCTTGTGACAGTTATCAATTTGACGTTTATAAAAAAATAAAACCTTGTCACGTTTAGTTAACTTTATTCATGATTTGCAAAGAGTAATCTTTGATTTACTTAATTTCATACATTTACATGACTTTTCTGCGTGAAACAACTATTAATTTCATTATGAAAATCGTTCTTGTTTGACTTTAATTATTTAAAAGAAATATGAATTAAATTAGCGACTTTTTAAAAATTTTAACGTAACTTATCGTAAGGAGATATTAACAGTTTTGTAGCTTAAATTTGATCAAATTACATAAGATAACATAAAAACAAAAATGTTGAAAACATACACTAGTGATTTAACATTGACGAACGTTTCCATGGGAATGAAAAAGTGAACTTTGAGATTGAGACAGATGACTTGATTATAAAATAATCTTAAGTTGTTTTTTTTTTTCAAACTGTAAACATTGTTATCTGGTTTATAAACGTGCGTAGATTATCTCTTTAGATGAAATTTCTATTACGAAATCTTCGTTATTACAAATAATGAATTAGTAGACTAAAAAAATTGTAGAATAAGTAAACTAAATTGTGATATTATAGATAATATTGTTAATTTTAGTGGAAAATTTACTAATTTTTTTTTTGCATTATTTTCAGGCTTTGATCGAGCAAGTCACGTATGGTCCATCAGCCATGGTATGTTTCTTCTTCGGGATGTCTCTGCTGGAAGGAAAGACGATGAAGGAGGCTAAGAATCAAGTGAAAGAAAAGCTCTTCCCCACGTACAAAGTGAGAACTGTTTTTTAAGAAGCGAATTTAAACTAATTAAATGTTCTTCTTTCAGGTGGGAATCTGCTTCTGGCCTGTACTTCAAACGATAAACTTCTGCTTCATCACCGAAAGGAATCGCGTGCCCTTCGTGAGTTGCTGCAGTCTGATCTGGACGTGTTTCTTGGCTTACATGCACGAGCACGGAGCGAAACCCGAGGAGCAGAAGAAACTTCAACACGCGACGTCCTCTTAACGAAGGCTCCGACCGTTACCCTTAGCACAATTCAAACTATTTCTAATATTTATTATTACTTACCTACGATTTAGACATTATACAAATTTATATTTTTCATCGGCCGACTGCGATTCCCCGAAAAAAAAAAAGGTAAACCTAAAACATCCATTTTATATCCTATCCTATCATATCTTCACATTTTTTATCGATGACTAATTAAAGATCAATATTTAGGCTTTCCAACGCGCCCTTAACGAGATTTCTAGCTATTACAGTTCGGCTGTAATCAACAGTTTTTGAAAAAATTGTACGTTAAGTTACGTAAGTTCGGTTGCATACGTTTTCTTCGTCGCTTTCGAAACTCCCGCGTCTTCAACCAGCAGGCGTTGGTGGCGTCGCCGCCCATGTTTTCGTCATCATTTGCGGTCATCGTTAAGATGCTCGATTGTTGATGATCATTCGAAAAGTTTTCCTCTTTTAAAACCATCAATTAGCCAAACATAAAGTGGAGAAGATGAAGTATTTGTATTGTGCGTTGGTGCTTTGTGCTGTGTTCGCTACAGGTAAGTGTTAGATAAGATAAGGTGTTTGTTTTGTTTACATACAACCTACTTGATATATATAGTTATTAATTGAAAGTGATTCATTCATTCATCAATCGATCTCATCTTAGGTTGGTCAATTAAGTGTTGGGATTGTCGCTCGGACGCTGATCCGAAATGCTCGGATCCCTTCGATAATACAACATTTGCAATCACTGATTGCAAGCAGCAGAAATTGGCGCATCTTGGTAATCTGCAGTCGACGATGTGCAGGAAGATCAGGCAAAAAAGTGAGTGATTTTTTGTCTTTACCGATAATATAGTTTTAACATTTCATCTTTTTTTTAGTTCATGGTGTGTGGAGGTACATCAGGAGCTGCGCTTATCTCGGTGAACCTGGTATCCAAGGTGATGAGAGGTTTTGTTTGATGAGGACTGGCACGTATAACATATTCATGGAATACTGCACGTGCAACAGCAAGGATGGATGCAACACGGGAAGTCTGAAGGGTCTCTCCCCTTCGTTGCTCATATCCACAGTATGTTTCTTCCTATGGAAGATCGTTTGATTTAATAACAATTAGACTTAAGTTTTTTTTTTTATTATCGAGTGATGTTCAAATCCGTCCAGTTTTGTATTTGAATCTTTATTCAACATGTAAATATATATACAATACGTTTTTTTTTTATATATATACAAGATATTTTTTAAATAAACACATTCGTTTTTACTACTTTCGCATTTCAATTAAATACAACTTTTAAGGGTATTAAAATTGAAACAAACCTTCAATTTGAATGTATTTCTAGGTTTTGTTTCCTTCTACTTTTCCTCTACATTTCACTTGAGGTTAGGTTTTAAAGCGATTGTTTAATGATGGGAGACGAGACGCCATCTTTGTAGAGATAAACAAATTATTTTTGAAAACCTTGTGCATTCTCAACAATTTTTATTGATTTTCTCTAGAATCAACGATTTTTAAGTTATATTTTTTATTGAATCTATCAAAGAATTAGTTGACCTTTAATGTGAACACAATTTCAACTAAGAAGATGTTATAATTTCGTTGAAAAAAGCAACAATAATTTAACATCATCAAAACTTGAAATTGATCAATAATTAAGGAATTTTACCCACTTTACTTATATTTTAATGAAAACTAGTAGAAGTTTTTTTTGAAATTTCAATGTATTCCTAGGTTAGGTTTTAAAGCGATTGTTTAATGATAGAAGACGACACGCCATCTTTGTACGGATAAACAAATTATTTTTGGCGTTTTTGTGCATTCTCAACAATTTTTATTAATTTTCTCTAAAATTAACGATTTTTAAGTTACATTTTTTATCGAAACAATCAAAGAATCAGTTGACCTTTAATGTGCACACAATTTAAACTGAGAGAATGTTATAATTTCGTTGAAAAAAGCAACAATAACTTAACTTAAAATTGATCAATAATTGAAGAATTTTACACACTTTACTTATGTTTTAATGAAAACTAATAGAAGTTTTCAAGGATTTCTTTAATAACCAATGCATTTGATCTAATTAAACTTAAAACTATAGAGAACATTATAGACACATTGGTATACTTCAGATATTTGTAGATTTAGTATTAAACTATAACAAACTTCACGTAATGTTTATGTAAAAAAATGTGTATCATTTAGTTTTCAACGTTTTTTTTTTAAAAAAAAAAACTATAAAATCTAATTAGTTGATTAAATGTTTAAACCGAAGTTAAAACTATAGAGAATACAATAAGACTAATAGTATCAATAAAAGATTGCTACATTATTGCATAAAACTCTCTTTAAAATTGTTAACATTTATAGCCGTAAAAATCGTTAGAAATACGTAAACTAAATATGCAAATTGAGACTACATAGACTTAGTCTTAGCAATTATTTAACCATTTCTACAAAACTTTTGTTTTGAGACGGCAATTATTGAGCATTTATATACAATGTTATAATTTCGTTGAAAAAAGCAACAATAACTTAACTTAAAATTGATCAATAATTGAAGAATTTTACACACTTTACTCATGTTTTAATGAAAACTAGTAGAAGTTTTTTTTGAAATTTCAATGTATTCCTAGGTTAGGTTTTAAAGCGATTGTTTAATGATGGGAGACGAGACGCCATCTTTTTACGGATAAACAAACTATTTTTGAAAACTTCTGCATTCTTAACAATTTTTATTGATTTTTTCTAAAATTAACGATTTTTAAGTTACATTTTTTATTGAATCTATCAAAGAATTAGTTAACCTTTATTTAGCACATAATTTCAACCAAGAGAATGTTATAATTTCGTTGAAAAAAGCAACAATAACTTAAAATCATTAAAACTTGAAATTGATTAATGATTGAGGAATTTTACACACTTTACTTATGTTTTAATGAAAACTAATAGAAGTTTTCAATGATTTTCTCAATAACCAATGCATTTTGTCTAATTAACTGAACGCGCCTATTAAACTTAAAACTATAGAGAATAACATAGACACATTAGTATACTTCAGATGTTTGTAGATTTAGTATTAAACTATAACAAACTTCACGTATTGTTTATGTAAAAAAGTTGTATTTTTCAACTATGAAATCTAATTGGTTCATTAAATGTTTAAATTGAATTTAAAACTATAGAGAATGCAATAAGACTAATACTATCAATCAATAAAAGATTGCTACATTATTGCATAAAAGCGGTCTCATCAAACTTTTGTTAACTTTACGTTTGAAATCGTTAGAAATACGTAAACCAAATATGCAAATTGAGACTACATAGACTTAGTCTTAGCAATTATTTAACCATTTCCCTTTTTTTCTACGAAACTCTTCTTTCGAGACGGCAATTATTGAGCATTTCGGGTTTATCCCAAACGACCTCAAATTGAGGTAAGAAAATTAATTGTGATTGCTAACTCTTTAAAAACCGATTAGGCAACCGCGTAAATTGCAGGTAAACAAATAAAAGCAGGTATTAGAATTAACGAATTGAAATTTTTTTGAAAAATTTATAAATTTTCGCGCGTTTCACCAACAATTTGGGGAATGCCGGGCGGGAATGGTGGGGATAAAACAATTGAAACGTTTATGTGTGGAGGTGGGAGGGAGGAATCGTTTCGGATTTCCCCATGCGGCAAATTCCGTT
>NW_017097823.1:30810-34351 GCF_001412225.1 Nicrophorus vespilloides
AATCCAATTTCGTAAAAAAAAAGACGACTGTTACGTCCCCTCTCTCTTTCTCTCTCTCTCTCTCACTTACACTTAAACAGAAACAAACACGATCCATCAGATCACGGCCTCCTTCGAACATTTATTATTTTGCGGTATTTCCAATTGGCTCATTTGCACCGACCGGGATTCCCATCCGTCGTCCTGGTTACAACCACACCATACACCACTGTAGAAGTAACAGAAGAAGAAGAAGAAGGGCAACGAACAAAAGAATATCAGCATTCGCACACTTCAAATAAAATTTGATTTGAAGAAACAAAAACAAAAAAAATTAAACGTTCTTTTGTTTCTTTTCATATTCACCAATAAAATTAGAGATTAAACAATAAAGTTTTCAAAGCAGACACTACTACCAATGTTCTCAAATACTCAAGATCGTTTATTGTTTCGAATCGTGAAAGTAAAGTAAAAGGACATACAGATTAGAGCACTAATTAATAATAATAATAATAAGACAAATTAAGAGTAAATAATAATGATAATAGTAAAATTTAATAATTAATATTAAAATATATATATATGTATCTACAGATCTTAAACTAAATAACAATAAATAACAGATAGTGTTTTGTTTTTTTTTTTGCTTTTTTTCATCATCTACTACCACTACTTCGTTTGTTTTCTTTTGTTTGTTTGTTTGTTTGTTTTTTGTTTAATGTACAACAGAGAACACAGTTAATTTGATTAGTCCATCTTACACAACAACAACAACAACAAAAAAAAATTTGCAAATTTCTTCACTTAAATCTAAAAAATTAATCAATTAATTAATATATGTTTGGTGATGAAAAATCACCGGAGAAATATTTGAACACGTTTTCGTTACTTGTGGTTAGATCTAAACATAAATAATAGTTATAATAATAATATATAGAGAGATAATAGGAAGATAAAGTTTCTAACGGATTTTTTAATGTGTTTTGTAATGTTTGCGTGGGTCGAGGAGGATTTATTACGAATATATAGTTTCCAACCACGAGTAGAGGAAAACCCTAAAGACTAAGAGAGAAAAAATAATAAAACTAAGTTTAAAAAAAGGTTTAAATTCAAGGTCGTGTAATTATTGTTAAGTCAGTCGCACGTACATCAGTGTGTGTGTGTATATCATTTGTTTTTTCTTCTTTTGTTTCTTCCTTTCCAACTGTCAATTTGTTTCCTAACCCCCTAACGGTTTACAAACTACGAACAAAAAAAAATAATAATATAATATATATATATTCATAAATAAATACAAACGAAACAAAAGACAACAGAAATTTAAAAAAAAATAATTACGACAACTTTCGATCGAACGACACACGTGATTACTGCATTATTATTATTTATATATATATAAAACAAAGAAACAAAAACAAAATATTCACAGGGGTTTTTTGCGTTTTCGACAAAATTTTATATAAAAAATAAACGTACGAATATATATTTATATATTAATGATTTTTCGAGAAGGCACTGACTTATTTTCATTTGTTAATGCACAACTTCTCTCTCTCTCTCTCTCTCTCTCTCTCTTCAATTGTTTTGTTGTTTTTGTTTCTTCTTTTGTTTTGTACCATCGCTCGTTGCTACACGTTCATGCGCTGCTTCCTACCAGCAGACTCGGATGGAAATTGCTGTTCATTTGTTGCTGCTGCTGCTCCTCGTACATCATCTGAAACAATGCAATAGAAACATTTGAATTAACAAACAAAAACAAAAGACACACAAACTTTGGAAAATAATTGAAGCGAGAAAACAAAAGTTGCTTAATTTATTTTGTAAATATTTCGAAATTGGAATGAGATTAAGTCTATGAAAATAGTCGGGAATCGAAGAATGTTATAGAGAACTTTGAGATCAAACGGGAAATGTAAACAGAATTTAAAAACGTAAATTAATAATAATAAGAAAAATGTGCAATTTCCGAAACGAAAACAAAGTTTTATGTGACGCGTCTGCCAACTTATAAATAACAAATATTCCCGGTCGCTTACATTTAGTTTTTTTTTTCGAAACGGTTCGCGCGTTCGCTTATAATTGGAAAAGTGGGTCGCGGGTGTTTCTAAATCTGTGGCCTGAGAGGCATTCCGATGCAAAAATATCTTCAAATTGATAGATTCTTTGCATTTGTTTTGTTTTTAGTTGGAAGCGTTGGACGGCCATATTGCATTACGCCATTGTTTGTTTGTTTGTTTACGTCAAAATCGCAATAGTGGCCATATTGTTTGAAGCCATCTTCGAGCTGTTGTTGTTTTTTTTTGTTTACCTCATCTGAAGAATCGCTGTCCTCTTCTTCGCTGGACAGGTAGGAGGAAACGCCTCGATCGGAGAGGGCGTCCATCAGGATATTCGTGACGGGGATGCCGAGTTGGAGGGCGCTGCGACCGCCGTAGGTGACGGCGTGCACGTTCAACTTTTTGCATTCGGTGAGGAGGAAACGCACCAGCTTCTCGTCGTTCCTCTGCATCGCGTAATGGAGGGCCGTGTAACCGCTGCAGCCGTCGCGAGCGTTGATGTCCGCCCCGTACCACACCAGGTGCCTGAGCACGTCCACGTGTCCGTTCAGGGCTGCCAAATGTACACACGTTTGACCTGCAACAACAACAACAAAAAAAATTAACACCTGTCACATTCATAATCAGTAATTTAATGATAATCCAATAGGAATTATGCACGAAAATTAATGAAAACCACTTAAATTCATTAAACAATCGAGACGCCATCTATCGTTTCAACACGAAACATTTTTAGCATCAATACATCAAATTTTTATTTTTGAAATAATTTAAACAAATTTCAATAACGTGACCTTAACTAGTGGACGCCATTAATTAATCAATTGTTTCAGCGGCGAAACTGAAAGCGACGTTGCCATCTTTCTCCGCATAGTTTCATTTGTTTTAACGATTGATCCTGAAAATCGAAGCACGCCTTCACGACGTCAATTCACGCTTGTAAACGAGTGTAAACCTCGTGATTTCGTGGGCGACTTTTGCACTCGCTCTTCGCTTCTATTTTCGCAAAAAAAAAAAACTTACGCACGCAACGCATTTATTTCGTTTTCCATTACGTTTTGTTTTTTTCTAATTCCAATCATTATCTAAATTTGTTAATATTTTCCAATGTTCTGATTATTTCTAATTGAGACGATCGTCGTTAGATGTCACCCCTAAAAATCGAAACGAACTTTTGTATTAGCATAGTCGGCCTTGTTTTCGCTTTGTCGAGCGGTTATCGCACGACGACGCGATAACCGACGACCTTTGCAACCGTCGATATTATTAGTATGTGTACAGGCTTGGTAGCGAAAAAAAGAAATGCGGAGAACGACAATATATAATAATAATATGCTGATTCTGGTTTTCCACTTTTGTTTCACAAACACTCTCACTGATATCGCTTCATTATTATTATTATCACTATTAATAGTCTGCAATAACAAAGCATTGAAAACAGATTGTCGAATTTGACAGTTTACTAAATATAAACTTGTCAAATAGTTGACAGTTGTAGCAAACTT
>NW_017097823.1:34371-49146 GCF_001412225.1 Nicrophorus vespilloides
TGTCAAATTTGACAGCTTACTAAACTGTCAAATATGACAGTTTACTAAATATAAACTTGTCAAATAGTTGACAGTTGTAGCAAACTTGTTTAGACTCCATTATCTCCATAGCAACAGCTCGATTATTACGCTGTATTTGATTTGATTATTTCTTCTTCTTTTTTTGTTCAATTCCATTCGCTAATTCTCATTTTGAGTCACGTACGTTGGCGTTGAGAGACGAAAAATCCGATGACAACGCGAATCGGGAATCCCCGAATGCCGTGCAGCCGCGGAATACACGCGCGTTTGCATACATCAAGTTACTAAAGTACACACACATCTCTCTCTATATATTTTTGCGCAAACATTCGCGGTTTGTGCAAACAATGAACCGAACTTAGTGCGGTTCTTCATATACAGCTACAGTTTTTTTTTTTCTAAATTTTTGCTTAAGTTTTAATTAGAAAAACAAACGTTTCGTGATGAATGAACGAATGAAACACAGAAAGAAAGACGAAAAGAGCTTCCGGATTCCGGGTACAGGTGTCGCCCACGCGCGGCGCTTAAAATTGCGTGCGGAATGAAGGAGAGAAAACGAGAAAGTGCGACGAAAAAAAAAAACTATTGAACAAATATTTGATTTGAGCATTCTACGATCATCTCTTTGTATAAACGTCGTTCGAAGCGTAGGAAGGACACGCTGCTTATTATGTTTTTTTTTTTTTTACAATACACAATGCATGTGGGAAAAAAAGTGAAAAAATCAAACTTAAACGAGATTTAAATTACTTAAACGAAACCATTGCAATTGTTTCGACAAATAAAATTTAAAAAAAAAAACAAGAAGAAATGTTTAAAATTCTATCGTTTTTCGTTTACTTGACAAATAAGTCAAAGGTCACCAGCTGTCATTTACCGTAATTTTGTTGGCTATAGTTTGAAAAACGTCAGTTTTAGTGAGGTTATCGTTATGTGTCAATTTTAAGAAACGTCAAATTTAGAAACTTCACATTTTTTGTTTTTTTTTTTCAAATCGGTTAACATAAAGTAATGTCAATTTAAGAAACGTCACTTGTCAATTGAGAAACGTCAAAGAATTGAAGTAAAAGCGATGAAAAACCTTAACTAAGACTCATCAAGTTTTCTAATTGCGAATGGTTTAATTATATTGGAAAAAAGCGTATGAAGCACAGAATAATTTACGCAGAAATCCGTAGAAATCATCGTATTTTCCAATAAGTTCTCTCACATCAATCCGAACTCTCGTTACGTACATATGATATTTTTATCGATGATGAACAACAATTTTTTGCTTCTTTCTTTAAAAGAGATGCGATAATTTCTTTTGAATAATAAAGAAAAAAAAAACAGCTACCGCAGACCGATCGATCGAGAAAAAAAAAACAAGCGAATAACGATAATAACACTCGAGAAGATGATGATGAAGACGAAACAGAGAAAAAAAATAAACAAAAACGGCGCCGGTTTCGGATTTCCCCCTGCATTTTAAATCACATGATGCACGCGCTAATTAATACCCGCTAAACGATACCAACAAAATAAATCAAATTTACATAACAAACAAACAAAAAAAAAGAAGAAACCCGTCCATCTGCTTCATCGCATCAATCCTTTTAATAAACGAAAGAATTTCAACAAAAAAAACATCTTTATTCACCAATTAATCGTTTTATTTTCTTTCTTCTGCTGATGCGAATGGAATTTCAAATGCACATCTTCACAAAAGCGAATGAATAATTTTCTTTTGTTTCTCAAAAGTTTATATAGAAAGTCGCCAATGAAAACGAATACAAAACGTCAAAATTATTTAACCTTAAAACTTAATACGTCAAATTTGACACTTTGCATAACCATGGTTACGTAACGTGTTAATTGATTTGACGTTTAAAAAGTCTGAACTGTCACTTTGACGTAGAGTTGCGTGCAGACGTCGCGCGTGACGCTATTTGCCCTTCGACCGCTGCTCGCGAATCGGCGGAAGTCGATGAATATTTAGATTTGTCGCTGGAATTTCCAGCGGCCTTTTAACACACACACACATAATAAGAACGTGGCAACAAGAACGCTTAGAATATTTCCAAATGGCGGCGGAATTGTCCCAAAAAAAAAACAACAACAAACAACGTCTATCATTTGTTTCTGGATGATATGCGATCGACGTTGCTTGTTGTTTATTCTCTGTCCCGTCGGCGTATCTTTATATAAATACAAAGACCGAAGATTTTTTTTCTTTTTTCCCCGGAGAACGTATCTATTTGCGGCCAGTTGCAGTCCCTTAATAAACCGGTGGAATGTTGCCGGGGAAAAACCAGACGGGTCTGGCAGACTCTGTGCGCGCTGTTGCGCGAGTTCGTCTCGCTGAATTCCGCATCTCAAACTCTCTTCTCCTCATTCGAAACACTAAAAATACCCATATGCAATTTGCTGCTTTTTCTTTTATTTTTTGTTGAAATAAACGAAAAACACACGAAAAAACAGAAAGAGAAGATGAACGATCTTCATCAAAGAGGTCCAAGAAAACCGGAGGGACAGAAGAAGAAGAAGAAGGAAAAAAATAAATAATCAGTTGGGTTTTTCCCTCAGTCGAACAGAAAAGCGGATCGGCGTGTATAATAATATAATATATAGTAAGTCACGGCTGCCACTCTAAAAATACGCTGCCAACATGCGTTCCCGTATACACATATATGATAAAACATATATATATATTTTTTTTCTCTGCGGCGCTCGCGGCACCTTTTAAGGCTCGATCCTGAGAAAAAGACAGAGAGGGCCGGCGTAAATGGCTAAAAAAACTTGAATAACGCTCATCTGGACACGGGTCGGGGAAAACCCGTTCCTCGGCGGCCCTTTCAAAGTTCCGTTGACCTCTCAGTTTCGAGAAGAAGGAGTAGTAGTAATAGTAAGACTGTTACGTAACATGTGTGTAAATCGCGATTCACAAGTTTTACTTTACAATTCACTTGTAAATTATTAAACAATTTCAATTAGCATTACTTTTTCCATTACTACAAACGTAATAATTGTCAATTAGTGATTGCAATTTGCAGACGCCATCTGTTGGACAACAATTGCAAACCGTCATAAACTGTAACGTCCTGGTAATAGATACTACGAATTGTAATTCAAATGTCAATACCAATTGTCAATTTATATAATGTTAGGTTAAATATTTCTGACGTTTATCAAAATTATGTCACATGTGGAGTTATGATAATTACATTTGACGTTTATGATAACCATTTAGAATCAAATTTGATAATAGATACTAAGAATTAAATAATCTTTAAACTTGTAATTATAATGAGCTGGTGTTGACATCTAATTTTCAAATTATATAACGTGTTAGGTTAAAATATTTCTGACGTTTATCAAAATTATGTCATATGTAGGGTTATGATAATTACATTTGACGTTTATGACAACAATTTTGATTTTCAAAGCCTATTCTACTATCAAATTTTATAATAAGTACTAAGAATTGATTAATCTTTAAACTTGTAATTATAATCAGCTGGTTTTGACATCTATTTGTCAAATTATATAAAAAACTTCTGATGTATATCAAAATTATGTCATACGTAGGGTTATGATAATTACATCTGACGTTTATGACAACCATTTTGATTCTACTATCAAATTTGGTAAAAGATACTAAGAATTGATTAATATTTAAACTTGTAATTATAATCAGCTGATGTTGACATCTTATTGTCAAATTATATAAAAAAAACTACTGATGTTTATCAAAATAATGTCATACATAGGGTTATGATAATTACATTTGACGTTTATGACAACAATTTTGATTTTCAAAGCCTATTCTACTATCAAATTTAATAATAGATACTAAGAATTGACTAATCTTTAAACTTGTAACTATAATCAGCTGCTGTTGACATCTAATTGTCAAATTATATAACGTGTTAGGTTAAAATATTTCTGATGTTTATCAAAATTATGTCATATGTAGAGTTATGATATTAACATTTGACGTTTATGACAACCATTTTGATTCTACTATCAAATTTTGTAAAAGATACTAAGAATTGATTAATCTTTAAACGTGTAATTATAATCAGCTGATGTTGACATCTAATTGTCAAATTATGTAAAAAACTTCTGATGTTTATCAAAATTATATCATATGTAGGGTTATGATAATTACATTTGACGTTTATAACAACCATTTTGATTCTGCCATCAAATTTGGTAAATGATACTAAGAATTGATTAATCTTTAAACTTGTAATTATAATCATCTGGTGTTGACATCTAATTGTCAAATTATATAATGTTTAGGTTAAAATATTTGTGACGTTTATCAAAATTATGTCATATGTAGGGTTATGATAATTACATTTGACGTTTATGACAACCATTTTGATTCTACTATCAAATTTGGTAAAAGATACTAAGAATTGATCAGCTGATGTTGACATCTAATTGTCAAATTGTATAAAAAAAACTTCCGAAGTTTATCAAAATAATGTCATACATAGGGTTATGATAATTACATTTGACGTTTATAACAACAATTTTGATTTTCAAAGCCTTTTCTACAATCAAATTTTATAATAAATTCTAAGAATTGAATAATCTTTAAACTTGTAATTATAATCATCTGGTGTTGACATCTAATTGTCAAATTATATAATGTTTAGGTTAAAATATTTCTGACGTTTATGACAACCATTTTGATTCTACTATCAAATTTTGTAAAAGATACTAAGCATTGATCAGCTGATGTTGACATCTAATTGTCAAATTGTATAAAAAAAACTTCTGAAGTTTATCAAAATAATGTCATACATAGGGTTATGATAATTACATTTGACTTTTATGACAACAATTTTGATTTTCAAAGCCTTTTCTACTATCAAATTTGATAATAGATAAAAACTTGTAATTATAATCAGCTGCTGTTTACATCTAATTGTCAAATTATATAACGTGTTAGGTTAAAAACTTCTGACGTTTATCAAACATATGGCATCGATGACAACCATTTTGATTATCTGTGTCAAATTTGACAGAAGAGACATTTTGTTGTTGTTGATGTTGTTGACTTACCATCGTAATTCCATTGATCGAACTCGCAGTACTGGTAAGGGCTCGGCGGGTATCGGAGACCGAGCAGATCTCGTTCCTGCTGCTGAACGGGATCGGTGATGGCTCTGCAGCAGTCGAGGTCGCCGTTGCGCGCAGCCAGGTGCAACGGGGAATCCCCGCAGATGTTTCGCGGCGAGGGACGCGCCCCTGCGACGATCAACCATCGGGCGATCTTCCACTGTCCGGTCGCGACAGCCAGATGCAGCGGCGACTGAGCGTCATCGTTGAGCGTGTCCAGCAGGAAAGGGTGCGGCGCCACCCTTATCACCGCCAGCGCCTGATCCAGGACACCCTTCAGGATTGCGTTGTGAAGATGCCTGCAATACAAACAAACAAAAAAAAATACATCAAACAATGACAATTATAACTGTCAAAAGTGACAGTTGACAAACTTCAAACTATACTGTCAAAAGTGACATATAACAAAACTTTCGCTTTCTCTTGAGAAATTGAGAATCTCATTGTTGCCAACATTTAATTAACACTAATCTCTCTATGTTTGTCTGTAATTGTATGTTATTAGATAATCGCCGATGCAAAGAACAATGGTTGTGATGAATCTGAGCAGTTAATCTCAAAAATAAATATAACGTCATGTAGTAAGCTTTAGATAACAGTAAAAACTTTAAGAGAGAGAAAAAAAAAGGAGCGAGAGAAACACGATCGCATGATTTCCAACGCGAAACGAAAGTTGTTTTCGCAAGGATTCAGATGAAACAATTCAAAACGAAACGAAACGCTCGGAATTTTTGAGACAACAGGAGAATGCGATGTGATGAGATGCGAACGATTTGAAATTCAAAGAAGTTTCCTTTGTTCTCCTTCTTTTTTTTTCCCATCTGTTTCTCTATCAAGTTTTCCTTGGTATGAATGAAACGCGCAATGAGTGAGAGTGAGTGAGAGAGATGAGTTCCATTGAACCGATCCTCCTCCGCATAACAATTGAACTCCTACTTTGTCCTCCTCTCAATAGAACAAAAGCGATGCGTTGCATGACGTCACGTCCGGTACGCGATTAAAAGTACCTCCCACATCCGAAACGCACAATTTTCAAAATTACAAAACAATAACCAACAACAACGGTAACCATGAAAACAAAACAATTGAAATAAACGAATACGGAGATGTACGAAATTAATGGGACGTACAAACAAAACGGAACTTTCTTGCTGGAATTCCCAAAAAAAAAAAATAATCTGCGAATGACGCGAAAGAACAAAAATTATGCCATAAATCACAAGACTGAATTTTGACTACCTGTTGATTCAAGGTTACATTTCTTTCTCTCTCTCTCTCGTCTACGTTAAAACAACCACACAACAAATATTATTGACATTTACCGTTGTTGACACATGTCAAATTGATGACGTTTCTGATCAAGGTTATTTATATATGTGTGTGTGTTATACAAGTGTCGCAGCGCAATTTTGCACTCGCGAGTTTTATCGATTAATTTAATATCGTTTGCATAATCAATTTACGTTCGTTCCAACAATTGACAACCTGTTGATCGTGTGTACTTCGATCGATCGATCGATTCAAGGTCGCGTCCGAAGCTTCATTTGCTTTGACGTTTCTTCTGATCATCTGACAGATGTCAAATCAATGAGGTTATGCTAATAGTTTCGTTCCATCATTGACAATCGACAATTTGACAGGTCAACAATGCAGGAATGATTGATGTTGCTGTTGAATAATCAATTACGTTGAGAATTGTCTCGAAAATAAGTAGATAGTAAAAGCTTTTCAGATCATCCTTGGAGGACTTTCCGAAACAAGTAAAACAAAATAAGGAATCTCGTGTATTCGAGGTTAAGATTAACGCATTGAAAGTAATTGTATTTAAAGAAATGGTACGTAGGGAAGTAGAACTTCTCTCGGTCGTTGCAGGAGAGCAAACAGATTTCTCTATTGGCGTTTGTGGTGTAAGTAAGGTCAAAAGCCCGACCGAGCAAATGGATGATGATGATGTAACCGTCGTTCCGCCGTTCGCTCGTTCGTTCTCTTTCTCTGTTTCTTGTTGCGCAGACGGAAATTTCGCCGGACCAGGGAATTCCAGTCCGAAAAACCGAAAACTCGTGTCTGTCTCTCTCTTTAGCAACGCACAACATTCTACAATATATGTTTATTATAATACGCGGAGAAGGAACCGAAAAGTGTGTGTGAGAGAGAGAGAGACGGAGACACAATTACGAAAAATAAAGAATAGCAAAACCGATGATAATCATTATAAATATGTTGAAATCCCACACTTTGGGTTTTTTCGCGACTACACTCACTCCTCCAATCCACAAACGGATGTTTCTAACTGGAAAAGATTCCAATTACCAGAAGCCAAACGCGCAATTAAATTCATCAACGTCATCACCGCAACTAATTTTCATAACGAAACGTTTTGTTTCTCCCCTAAATGTCACTTTGACAACTACCATAACCGTAATCATCATCATCAACAACTTGACAAGTATCGTAAATGTCACTTTGACAACTATCATAACCTTAATCATCTTCATCATCATCACCTTGACAAGTATCGTAAATGTAAATGTCACTTTGACAACTATCATAACCCTAATCATCGCTTTGACATGTACCATAACCCTAATCATCATCACCGTGACAAGTATCGTAATTGTAAATATCATTTTGACAACTATCATAACCCTAATCATCGCTTTGACATGAACCATAACCCTAATCATCATCACCGTGACAAGTATCGTAATTGTAAATGTCACTTTGACAACTATCATAACCCTAATCGTCGCTTTGACATGTACCATAACCCTAATCATCATCACCGTGACAAGTATCGTAATTGTAAATGTGACTTTGACGTTTATCAAATAATTGTGTGTCCGCATTGTTAACTAGAAACGATCGTTGAATGTGACTAAGTTTGTTTAACTATTGGTATTCAAATACCGAATCGAAGAGAAGGCAACAAACAACAACGGCAATAACAAATGAAAGGAGAAGAAAAAAACAAAAAAAAAACAAGTGCATTATTGAGATGTTCTTCACGTTGACACAATTCGAGTCACGTTATTATTACGTTGTTTGTTATCGATAATCGAAACCGATTCGATGTTATTTCACTTCCTTCTTCAGAACTGAAATAAATCATAAATTTTAATTGAAACGAAAGGAAAAATATGTGTGCAATCATTCGGTGATGTCAGTGGAATCAAAACTGACACATATCGAAATTCGAGCGTTCCGGTTCATTTGTTGCACACGTGAAGCCAACAAATCATCGGGAATATTGGCCTGTTGCTAAGTCGATTCTACCGACTTGCAAGAATCATTTTTTCTTTTCGCATTCATTCATCCCAACTGTCACTGTCAAATTATTTGACAATGACACAAACCATGACTAATCTACATTTTGTTTACACATTGTTGTCATTTTTCGCTCTTTTAAATTTAAAGCCGCAGAGGTAAAAATAAACGCGAAGAATGAATTAAAATAGCCGAGAGATTCGAGCGGAGTTCCGTCATGTGTGTGTGTTATGTACACATGCACACACCTCCTCTCTCGCTCCTCCTTTAGTCACGTCTATTTCCACTGCCTTAAATCGATTTTCGCACCTATTTTTAGGCGATTCTATTCTCGAGTCTCGAATAAAATATGTGTGAGTATTTGTCTTAAGCACAAGAACAGTTTAATCTCATTTTAAATTTAGAAAAAAAAAACAGAAAAAAAAACTGACCCACTTGACGTAATCGATTTGACGTTGACAGTTCAATTTGACGTTCACAGTTAAATTTGACGTTTTGAATTTGTTGATTCATTTCACATATTTCGTTACGTATTTAGTTTATTTTCCACTGCCTTAAATCGATTTTTAGGCGATTCTATTCTCAAGTCTCGAATAAAATATGTGTGAGTGTTTGTCTTATGCACAAGAAGAGTTAAATCTCATTTTAAATTTAGAAAAAAAAACAAAAATCTGACCCACTTGACGTAATCGATTTGACGTTGACAGTTCAATTTGACGTTCACAGTTAAATTTGACGTTTTGAATTTGTTGATTCGTTTCACATATTTCGTTACGTATTTAATTTGTTTTTTTTTTGTTGGGGAATTCCTCTTTACGTTTCGGAATTTCTACTTTTACTTTTCGTCGTACTTTACTGTTTTTTGCGAGGGTTGGGAAATTTTCCAATTTTACCGAATAACAAACAGAAACAAGAACAAACAATAAAACAAAAAATAGGTTAAAGTATCGATCGAAACTTTGAAAAACGCCCGTTACTTTTCCATGAGAGATAGATAAAACATTGTAAACATTATGTTGGAAAGTTCGGTATTCCCATTATTCATCCGGTTTTTCCAGCGGCGCAATTTGCAGACCGACCATCTGTGCCAATTGTATTTCGTTTTTAACGAACTGCAATAGAATTGTGTCATTAGGATCAACGAATATCTTCAAATTGAAAAAGGTTATGAGAAATGTCACATTGACAGATTTCAATCAAATCTGACGTTTAAGCGGATTGTCAAAAGGAATAAACAATTGAATAATTTGAGAAACGTCAGAAAAACGTAAGATAATTTAAAAACAGAGTTACGCAATTCCAGTCCACGTATGCAACAAAATAAAACTAACAAACTAATTGAGGTTACGTAAACGCATTGACGTTTTTAACGAAGTGCAATAGAATTGTGACATTGCAATCGACGAATATCTTCGAATTGAAAAAGGTTATGAGAAATGTCACATTGACAGATTTCAATTAAATCTGACGTTTAAGCGGATTGTCAAAAGGAATAAACGATTGAATAATTTGAGAAACGTCAGAAAAACGTAAGATAATTTAAAAACAGAGTTACGCAATTCCAGTCCACGTATGCAACAAAATAAAACTAACAAACTAATTGAGGTTACGTAAACGCATTGACGTTTTTAACGAAGTGCAATAGAATTGTGTCATTGCAATCAACGAATATCTTCGAATTGAAAAAGGTTATGAGAAATGTCACATTGACAGATTTCAATCAAATCTGACGTTTAAGCGGATTGTCAAAAGGAATAAACGATTGAATAATTTGAGAAACGACAGAAAAACGTAAGAAAATTTAAAAACAGAGCTAACAAACTAATTGAGGTTACGTAAACGCATTGACGTTAGAATTGTGTCATTGCAATCAACGAATATCTTCGAATTGAAAAAGGTTATGAGAAATGTCACATTGACAGATTTCAATCAAATCTGACGTTTAAGCGGATTGTCAAAAGGAATAAACAATTGAATAATTTGAGAAACGTCAGAAAAACGTAAGAAAATTTAAAAACAGAGCTAACAAACTAATTGAGGTTACGTAAACGCATTGACACGAATGTCAAAGTTATGTAAAGAAATTGTGCGAGAGAACCAGTTTGTTTTTTAATACAAAATACGAATGAGTAGAAATGAGGAATAATTGCGGCAATTAATGACCGACGGAGAACAATTGCGAGAATAATTAGAAAGTTTCTACAAATTTCGTCTTGTTTTCTTTAAAATATTCAAAGGACTTACGTGTCGCCTTCTTCGTCCTGCTGGTACAATTTTTCCCAGGATATTGTTTCCGCGTTGATCCTCTTCTTGTCGTCTGTGCAGGTTGATGTTGTTGTGTTGGTTTTGTTGCAGCTGCTGAGGTCGTTCAGAAATTGGTTTTTCAATTTGAGACTGGATAACTGCGTGGTGCACGTGTCGATGCCGCTGTCCAAACGCATCAAGACTTCCTGCTGTTTCTGCGGTTCCTGCTGTTGATGATGGTCGTAATCCTCGTCGACGTCCGTTATCAGTCCAGAATCCTGCTGATCCTGGATCTGATGATGATGCTGCTGTTGATGGCTGTGGTGATGATGATGGTGAGACGTAGACGGCGTATCGACGATGATTTCACTGGATGAGAGCAGCAGGTTGCCCGAAGACAGGAAACCGCTGTCTGTACGTGACGACTCCAGGTACTTCTCGTCCTCCGACGACGACGTCAGTTTCTGCGTGTCTGAAATTGGCCCCGACATTCCGGATCAGTTAAATATGACAGTTAACTTTTGTTTTTTGTTTTGTTGACTCTTCTGTCACTTGCTCTTCCGAACAAAACAACAACGACTACTGCGATCTGATTTTTGTGGTTTTGAAATTCAAACAGCCTACTCTTCGCGTGTGCGCGCAAACAAACGACGATCGTTCGTATAAATTGCTAAAACAGCAAGAAAAAGAGAACGCGCGCTCCTTCTTTTCAAAAACTATACAACACCAGCAAACGTGAACAATTTTTTTTTTCCTCAACGTTCTTCAGTTCCTTAATCTCTTTTTACTTTCTATATATATATATAAATATATTTAGTGTGTGATTTCGATAGATCCTCGAAACTATATTCTCAGCTGACCGATTCTCTCTTTCATCAGTTGCATCATTGCCTCCTTCTACAACACATCAGCACACGATTCATGCACTAACAACAACAACAACGAAAAAAAAAATTGTTACTACTTAATCGAGCGATTGTTGCACACGTATTTATATAATATATACACACGCACGCACACAGAATGATTCGGATGTATTTCTGTTTTTTTTTCTCTCTTCGGCGTTTCGTTTCTCGTTTCTCTCGCGTTTCGCTGCACACTTCGACTCGATATCTCGGGCAACTGAAGATATAAAAACCGAGAACCGTCGTTTCGTTTCGTTTCGTAGACTGGGGAATCCCCAGACATGCGCACTCAGTCAGCTTCGTTACTCAACCGTTCACTATTATATCCGTGCATACTACATACTAAAACACACATACACACACTTTCTATTACATTTCAATAAAACCATTGGTTTTTTAACCGCACGCATTTTCTACTGAATCTAAAATCGCAAATCACAAAACTCAATATAAATATTATGATAATGATCTTCGAATCTTGAGTGATTTCGATTTGCATGCAATTATATGATTATCAATAATTTATTACATTTGACACACGTCAAATTGACGTTTGTAAATTGGTTAAGGGTTAAGATTCCAATTGTTCCTTGTTATTATGATGTACATTTGATAGAAGTCAGAATGGAAACAACAGATGCTTTGCAATTGACGCAAAAAAGAAGTTAAAGTGCGTTATTTTCAAATAATAATTATTTTTTTATTCTCTCTAATCGTTTTCGCAACTAACATTTTTCAATCTACGCAATTAGTGTCAAGATCAGCTGTTGATGCAAGCGTCCATATTGTTAATATTCAGTTGGTATCGCTAACGTCAAATTGACATATGTCAATTCGTTGAAATTTATTTTTATTATTTATTACTTACTTTTCAATTGCATTACTTCAAGAATAATGAAATAAGAAGGATAAACGATTTGCAAAAAATTCCAAAATTAACAATCTATTCAAAAATTATGTACATGTTCGATAATGACCTTCGAACCTTGAGCGATTTCGATTTGCATGCAATTATATGATTATCAATAATATATTACATTTGACACACGTCAAATTGACGTATGTCAAATTGGTTAAGAAGTCATTTTGGACTCCGCCATTATTGGACTCTTGTTATTATGATGCACATTTGATAGAACTCATATGGAAACAACAGACGTTTTGCAATTGAAGCAAAAAAGAAGTTAAAGTGCGTTATTTTCAATTAATAATTATTTTTTTATTCTCTCTAATTGTTTTCGCAGTTTAGCACAATTAGTGTCAAGATCAGCTGTTGATACAAGCGTCCATATTGTTAATATTCAGATGGTATCGCTAACGTCAAATTGACATATGTCAAGTTGTTGAAATCTATTACTTTACTTACTTTTCAATTACATTACTTCTAGAACGATGAAATAAGAAGGATAAACGATTTGCAAAAAATTCCAAAATTAACAATCTATTCAAAAATTATGTACATGTTCGATAATGACCTTCGAACCTTAAGCGATTTCGATTTGCATGCGATATTGATGCTTAATTGATGCAATAACAATTATGTTATTATCAATAATATATTACATTTGACATACGTCAAATTGACGTTTGCAAATTGGTTTAGGGTTAAGATTCCAATTTAGAAGCCATCAGGACTCCGCCATTATTGGACTCTTGTTTTAATGATAGAAGTCAAATGAAAACAACAGATGTTTTACAATTGAAGCAAAAAAGAAGTTAAAGTGCGTTATTTTCAATTAATAATTATTTTTTTATTCTCTCTAATCGTTTTCGCAACTAACATCTTTCATTCTACGCAATTAGTGTCAAGATCAGCTGTTGATGCAAGCGTCCATTTTGTTCTTTAATATTCAGATGCGACAATATAAATTCAGTTGGTATCACTAACGTCAAATGCGTCAAGATCAGCTGTTGATACAAGCGTCCATATTGTTAATGGTATCGCTAACGTCAAATTGACATATGTCAATTCGTTGAAATCTATTTTCAATTACATTACTTCTAGAACGATGAAATAAGAAGGATAAACGCATCGTGAAGCAATAAAGAAAAAACGAACGCCCACCAGCAGGTAGTAACGCGCTCATTGGGGTTTTTCCTTATTAACAAACGTGACTTCAAATGCATAAACGTAAAAGGAAATTCAAACTTCATCATCATCATCATCACAAAGATCAATTGCCTTTTAACACTCACGTATTACGTTTTTATCGTTGAAATTTAGATGTTTTCCACAAAGATATAAATTTCCAAAGAATATTGTGATTCAATTTGCAAAAAATTCCAAAATTCATTTTCGATTATTATCATTAGAATTCCCAAAAAAAAAAATATTCGTTAATGCACGAAAATTCCCCAAAGCAGAGTCTTAAGTTAATTTTATGAATTCCCCAAAAACAAAATCATTGGTAATTTCCCAAAGAACTTTTCCGTTCCATTAAATTTAAATTCTTTCGCAGACAAAAGTTTCTTTTCTTCGCAATTATTATTTTGTTTTATTTATATAAAAAAAAAATATGTTTTTTGTTTATGTTGCGAAATTCGCTTGGGAAAAATATCGGAGATGAATTCCGAGAACGAGACGTCATCGCGATTTATCAATGAAACAATTGATAACAGTCGATAGTGTAGTGTAATTTTTTTTTCACATGTTTTCGAAAGTCATACCAAAATTGTGGGATTCACCGCAATCTATGTTTTGCCCAATGATTAAGACTAATCAACAAATTGTTTCCATGGTTACACTTTGTTTGTTTCTAACGTTTAGACTGTATCGACGAAAATGCGTATTGGTTATGTAAATATAAAAAAACAAAACCAATGTGTAAACGTTTTGTAAGAATTATATAAACAAGAACTGAAAATTTCAGCGGAAAAATGCGGTTAAAGTGTATGAGCAATATGCGTGAAATTCATATTAAATCATCGTATTTAATTATGACATCATTTCAATAATTCTCAAATTTACTAACTTCTTTCTTTATTGTTATTTGAAACAATCGAGTTTCATCATGTTTTTGACAAGTGTCATATGATCAGCTGTTGCTGTAAGCATCCATTTTTGTTTGACTACACATTGCGTTGTCACTGCTAACGTCAAATTGACAAATGTCAAATTGACAGATGTCAAATTTA
Organism: Nicrophorus vespilloides; assembly: GCF_001412225.1. Lineage (NCBI taxonomy): Eukaryota > Metazoa > Arthropoda > Insecta > Coleoptera > Silphidae > Nicrophorus > Nicrophorus vespilloides. Next base: position 49,053 of record NW_017097823.1, read on the forward strand.
TGGATTTATTTGAGACTCGATTATCGTTTGATAATAATAATAGGTGGCGCTTGGATTATAGTTAGAGTCAAAAGTTATGTAAACATTGATAAGG
>NW_017097823.1:49162-54635 GCF_001412225.1 Nicrophorus vespilloides
CAAGTAAATAAAATATGTTATGTTACACTTTGATCGTCAATCGAGGATTACCGAGAATCGCAGGTTGTTTTTGAATGAATCGAGGAGCTCGACTCAAAGTGGAAGTGTGAAACATCGTAAATGCGACCGTGATTCACTGCGCTACGTCGTTTTCGAGACGCAAAGCGAATCCGTTTTTGGGAAAGCGTCGTGCACGGAAAAGCCCGAAACAAATAAAAAAAAATAGCAAACACTTCGTCTCTCTTTCTTGTATTTCTCTCTTTGTCTCGTCCATCGGAATTTCCCAAACGATGATACGCGTCAACGAAAGATCAACGATTGCGCTCGATCCATTGTTTTACGTTAAGTGTGTGTGTTTTACATGCGGCGATAAGCTTATTGGTTTGACAGGTGTCATAATTCTGTTGACTTTTCCATAAATTTTGCGCATTCAAATTATCAACTTTTTTTTGTTTGAAATAATTAATATCAATTGGATCATCAATTCTTTTAGTAAATTCGTCATTTATTACTTTGTTAATAAACCAGAAAACAAAAATCAATAAACAAGAATTAATGTGACAGACGTCAATGTGACAGACAGTAAAACAAAAACTGATGAAAAATTCAAGATGACATTTCACTGACAGTTGACGTTTATACAATCATTTACGTTGACAGACGTCAAATTGAGTGACTGCAGATACGTTGAACTCGAGGATGATCGACGAACAAAACAAAAAGGACACGTCTTCGTCTCGTCGAATCACGAATTTTTGTTTAAAATCATAATAAAAATTTCTATTTTTAAACTGGATTCCGGGCGAATAAATTAAAAACAACAACGTCTTTACAACGTTTTATTGTTTTTTTTTAATATAATTTTTGAAAACGGACTGCTTAATTGGGGTGCCTTGGGGAATTCCGACATTCTCACCATCAAAAAAATCTTTTGTTTCTGATTCGATGTTTTCTTCTTAAATTTTAACCTTTTTTTTTCGTTTCTGTGATCGAGAGAAATGACGTCAAGTTTTTATTGAAATTCCTTTTGGGAAATCTCAAAACTTATAAATAACGATGATTCGAAAAAAATAAAAACGTTGCATCACCCTGTATATATATATATACATAAAGATACGAACAGTAAAAATTGATGGAAAAGTTGGAGAAATTGCGGTTTCATCAACTTTTCAGCGAATTTCATCATTCAAACTTAGTTTGTGTATAGGCAACCAAATGCACTCCCATTTAGAAAATACGGTATTATCACGACGCCGACTTGATTATTTCATAATCGTTTTCGAACTGTACATCGGTTTCTCTCTCTATTTTAAAACAAGTAAAAAAACGTAGTGAAGATGAAGAAGAAAAAAAAAGTTAAATACTTGAAACTAATTGAGCGAAATTTCCGATTTATCATCTTGGGATTATTCGGTTTTGTAAATCCCCCGGTCGTAACCGAACCCAGATAGAAGTGTGAGAAGGTAGAAAGAAAAGTTCCTTTTTCAATGGATTAGATAAGTGTCGATGCTTCTCGGAATGAAACGGGATCCGTATTTGATTTGGGTTTATGATCGATCATCGTCAACTTTCTTTCCAAATTTATTATATTTTTTTTTTCGGAAATTTTCAATTTAGATCTCGTCAGAACGTGCCTTTCCATTCTTGTGGGTTTTCGGCTTAATCACCGCAAAAGCATTTACACTCACATCTTTTCGTTTCTATTACGGTCTCTTTATCAAAGGGATTTTCCAGCACTTAAAAATCAGAGTTCTCATTTGAAAGTTGGTATCAGTTTTTTTATATAACTATTGTCAATATAAAACATTTGGTACATTCTAAATACCATTGTTTAATTGACGTTTCAATTTTGACATGTGTCAAACATAATAACCGAATCTGTCAAATGGAAATTAACCGAAAAAAGTGAATGACGCAAACACGTTTACTGAAGTAACAATAATGAACGTACATTATTATCATAAAAAAATTAATAAATTTACGATTTCCGGATCGAAAGAGTTTTAAGAGCGAAAAATGACGAACGTAAAACGCAAATTGTTACAACGTTAATTATTGCTCATTATTCCGCACGTTTTCCACTTAATTGTTACGAGTTGAAAGTGCATTTCTTTTCTTTCATTTTTTTGTACAATTTTGTACAATTTAAAGAGTGATAAAAACCGGTTAATTTCGGTAATGACGTATCGCAGTTGCGTAATATTGGCAAGTCGTTCATTTGTTTTCGCCAACTTCGTTCAAATATGACACCTGTCAAAAAAAAACAAACAAAATGAACACTGAATCAATGGATTGCGGTCATCGAAATTACATAAAACTTAATTATTGGAGAAGCGAAACAAACATCTGCTTCTTGTTATTTGCAAACGTAATTAATTTGAACTCTTAAGTTGACTCAAGTATTTTTTGACAGCTGTCAACAATAAACGATTATTGGTTTCTCGATTCAATGAAAAAAAAAAATGGTACAAACACGAAACAAAAGTTCCTAACATCAAAATGACAGTTCACAGAATTGAGGTTACGTTGTCAATTTGACACATGTCAAAAAGTATTATGAACATGGGAAATTTTCGAATATATATATATAAAAAGAAGATAAACTAAAGCAAAAGACGGACGCGTCCTGTTTCCTGGAGTCCTTGAGACTCTGATTTGAACAGAGTACGAAACGTTACGTACGTGTGTATGTGCAAGTATGTCAACGGTTTTTTGCGCGTTTTTCCCCATCCCGAGGTTTGTCCTTTCATTCCATGGGCGGCCGCGGCGATTACGAAGAAACGCGTATTAACAAACGTCAAAAACTGTTACACTTGACATTTGACACATGTTTTTGACATTTCTATTAGTCAACTCCAAAATCCTCCACTTGTGTCATATTTTTTTGACAGTTATCAACGTCAAATGTATTGACGTATTAGAAACGTCAATTTCTCTAATCGGAGAGTTGGCCAAAGTGAAAATAATTATCGGTTGGCCTCGAAGAACGTCGACGCTGCAGGTTTCCGAAACCGCAAACGACGCATATCGAATTTCTAAGCTAATTAAACGACGAAACGGTAACACGCTGTGCTTGCTTTTGCCGCTTATCGTTTTCGCAGAGAAATCTTTAAAGGTTTTTTTCTGTTTTTTTTTGCATCATTTTTAATCTGCGACGAAGTAAACAGCGTATGAATAATCTTAAGTAATCCAAGTTTATATTTATATGCGAGATTTCTTAATCATCGGGAATCCCTTCGACATTCATCATTGCACCACACTTATTATTTATCGCGTCTACTGCGTTCTTTCTCTCGTTTTCAGTTAATAAATCGAAATGAATCAATATGTGAGACGCCATCTTTTGGCCGTAATTATCATCAATGATTATTTGACAGCTGTCAAATTGGAACCTAAAATTGTTATATTTATTGACAGCTGTCAAATTTGAATTAAAAATTGTTATATTTATTGACAGCTGTCACCGAATAGAGTTCGCAAATTGATTAATTGTGAATTGAAATCTAAAACGAAACGAAAGAGACGACGAATTTGATAATTAGCAATAAATTATGATGATCATGACAGAAAAAAAACAACTTTCGAATATAATAATAGCAATAATAATTAAAAACTAAGGAAATTGACATTCGAAAAGAAACAAAAAAAAATATTAAAATTTACGAGAATGTGACAGATCGTAAAATTTTGAAAACAAAATCGAATGACATTTCGAGATTGGAAATAGATATTGCGTTCAAAATAAACATTAAACGGAATTACCAGATGCATACATTCTATACATATTTTTAAATTAATGGGTTTAAAAAAAGTGTTAATAAAGTTTGCCTTGTTTTCTTGTTTATGCGATGCAAAGTAGTAAACAAACGAGCGACGTTCAATGAAATTCACGTTGCAAGTGACGTTTGTCAATTTTGACAATCTACGATCATAATTGACGTCTGTCAGTTTGGATTGAAAGATACGATTTCGTTGACGTTTATAGGGAAAACGTCACATGATGAATTGGAAGTGTCTAATGACAATGAGTCCAAACTTTTCGTCTTACATCCAAGTGATTTTTTCTTGTTACCTTTGAAGAACTGTTGAACGACATGCCGTAGCAAATCTGAATGAGACATTTGGGGCGTTTGTAGGCACACCGAAAGCACTGGAGCGGACGCGAGAAATGTCAAACAAAAAAATAAAAACAATTGATGAATAGTTGAAGAAACACGTGAGCGTCGCGACGCTTCCGACTGACTCGATTCGAATCTACCGTTTTACAACAAAAAAAAAGAAGAAAACTCGCACGCACGAACACGTTCGTTCTCGTCCTTGGATAACTGTTGCAGGTCCTTCGGATCGAAAAGTGCAACTGAACTGTGCACGTTCACGATCGCGGTTCTTATTTGAAGAAGGAGGCGCGCGCCTCCGAGTCAAAGCTCGGGGGGCTTTGACACTCGATCAGCACACAGCACGCTCGGATCCATCGATCCGGGGATTCCCCGACGAATGCGAAAACGAGAGTGCTTTGGAGGATGATACAGTTTCTGATGGTTCCTCACCACTACAATTCTTGCTTATTTTTACTTTCATTCCGCTTCGAATGGTTTTTGACCTGCAGAATTCGCGAATTTCCGCCCAATTAATTTCACCTGATATTCCCACAATTTTTTTTTTGTTTGTGTTGATTAATTCCAAAATTGGAAACGATGACATATGTCAATCAGCCTTTGGCATACCAATTTGACACAAAGAAAACAAAAGAAACACCACTACTAAACAAATTATTTAGTGTTTCAGTTTTGTTGTAACTAGGAAACGAACATTCATTTGTTTTTTTTTTACGTTTCGTTAGAATTCAATTAATGAAAATGTACTTCGTGTCGTATCGTGTCGTCGCCAATAAACAAAATCTAACCGCAGAGTTTATAAGGTTTACATAACCAAAAAGAAAATAATAAAATAAACACAAATCATGTGATGCATACACCCATAAGAAATGTTTAATGACAGCTGTCAGTTTGTAATTAAAGGTTAATGTCTAAGCTTATGACGTTTCTTTTGTATAAATTTGACAAGTGCTGTCATCCTATAGATTCGATATTTGTCTAAAAACAAAAAATGACACATGTCAAATGTTGATTAATGCGATTGACGTGTTTCTCTTTCCGATCGGATTTTGAGAAGTCGAAGCTATAAAAATAAAAAAACGGTGATTACGTCTGTAACATGACAGCTGTCAGTTTGTACTGATTGGTTAATGTCTAAGGTTTTGACGTTTCTTTCGTATAAATTTGACAAGGACTGTCATCCTACAGATTCGACATTTGTTTAAAAACAAAAAAATGACACATGTCAAATGTTGATTAATGCGATTGATTTGTTTCTCTTTCCGATCGGTTGTTGAGAAGTCGAAGCTATAAAAATAAAAAACGGTGATTACGTCTGTAACATGACAGCTGTTTATACTAAGAGGTTAATGTCTAAG
>NW_017097823.1:54645-72722 GCF_001412225.1 Nicrophorus vespilloides
TTTGTCTAAAAACAAAAAATGACACATGTCAAATGTTGATTAATGCGATTGACGTGTTTCTCTTTCCGATCGGATTTTGAGAAGCCGAAGCTATAAAAATAAAAAAAACGGTGATTACGTCTGTAACATGACAGCTGTCAGTTTGTACTGAGAGGTTAATGTCTAAGGTTTTGACGTTTCTTTCGTATACATTTTACAAAGGCTGTCATTCTATAGATTCGACATTTGTTTAAAAAAACAAAAATGACACATGTCAAATGTTGATTGATGTGTTTCTTTTTGTGATCGGATTTTGAGAAGTCGAAGCTATAAAAACGGTGATTACGTCTGTAACAAGAAATGAAAAAAAAAGTTGAAATAAAATGGGAATAAAAAGGTTTTAGGCAATAAATTGCGGTGATCGTAATTGCGACGCGACACATAGTGGAAACCATCGGATTTGCACTTTTGATGGATCGTCGTCAAAGTCGCGAATCGCGATTACACTTATCTTGGCTGTGCTGTGCGGGATTTCCATCCAGAAAACCTAGAGCGAGACGTTTCGATAGAGAAAGAAGAGAGTGGAGTAAATACGAAATCGCGTCAGTTGAAAAAGGATGGAACGAAGAATTGTATGTGTGTGACATAGACAGAGAGAAACGCGATAAGTTGGAACTGCGACATGGTGGAAATTGTATTTTATTTTTATTTTTTTTTGTATCATCCACACGAGGATTGCGAAAAATGCGTCAATTAGGAAATTTTTGTTGCTCGTTAAAATAGAAAATAAATCGTATGCAAATTCTGACGATTTCTTATTTCGATATTGTTATATCAATAGTTTGAATTGTTTTAATAGATTTTTTTATTTTCAAGATATTTCGAATAAATTTAGTAAAATCATCATAACTCAGTTAATAATTAGCATTAAGTAATGATTCTTATACCAACAGAAACACAATAAAAAAGCGTTTCTGATGTAATAATGAAATTTGTAAAAAGTTTTGCAGTTTTTCAATTATTTGGAAAAAAAAAGTTATGAAAAAAATATGAACAAATTTAGTAAATTCTCCATAACTCAATCAATATTTAACATTAAGTAACGATTGTTATACCAACAGAAGCGCAATAAAAAAGCACTTCTGATGTAATAATGAAATTTATAAAAAGTTTTGCAGTTTTTCAATTGTTTTGAAAAAACAGTTGTGAAAAATATATAAACAAATTTAGTATAATCTTCATAACTCGATGAATAATTAACATTAAGTAATGATTGTTAGACCAATAGAAGCGCAATAAACCAGCACTTTTGATGTAATAATGAAATTTATAAAAAGTTTTGCAGTTCTTCAATTGTTTTGAAAAAACCGTTGTGAAAACAAATATAAACAAATTTAGTAAAATCTTCATAACTCAGTTAATAATTAGCTTTAAGTAATGATTGTTAGACCAATAGAAGCGCAATAAAACAGCACTTTTGATGTAATAATAAAATTTGTACAAAGTTTTGCAGTTTTTCAATTGTTTTGAAAAAATAGTTGTGAAAACAAATATAAACAAATTCACTAAAATCTTCATAACTCAATCAATAATTAACATTAAGTAATGATTGTTATACCAACAGAAGCACAATAGAAAAGCACTTCTGATGTAATAATAAAATTTATAAAAAGTTTTGCAGTTTTTCAATTATTTGGAAGAAAAAAGTTATGAAAAAAATATGAACAAATTTAGTAAATTCTCTATAACTCAATCAATATTTAACATTAAGTAACGATTGTTATACCAACAGAAGCGCAATAGAAAAGCACTTTTGATGTAATAATGAAATTTATAAAAAGTTTTGTAGTTTTTTAATTGTTTTGATAAAAATTTGTAAAAAAAATATAAACAAATTTACTAAAATCTTCATAACTCAATCAATAATTAACATTAAGTAATGATTGTTATACCAACAGAAGCACAATAAAAAAGCGTTTCTGATGTATTATTGAAATTTGTAAAAAGTTTTGCAGTTTTCCAATTGTTTTGGAAAACTTGTTGTGAAAAATATATAAACAAATTTAGTAAAATCTTCATAACTCAATCAATAATTAACATTAATTAATGATTGTTAGACCAATAGAAGCGCAATAAACTGGCACTTTTGATGTAATAATGAAATTTGTAAAAAGTTTTGCAGTTTCTCAATTGTTTTGAAAAACAGTTGTGAAAACAAATATAAACAAATTTACTAAAATCTTCATAACTCAATCAATAATTAACATTAAGTAATGATTGTTTTACTAACAGAAGCACAATAAAAAAGCGTTTCTGATGTATTATTGAAATTTGTAAAAAGTTTTGCAGTTTTTCATTTTTATTGAAAAAAACTGTTGTGAAAATAAATATAAACAAATTTACTAAAATCTTCATAACTCAATCAATATTTAACATTAAGTAACGATTGTTATACCAACAGAAGCACAATAAAAAAGCGTTTCTGATGTAATAATGAAATTTGTAAAAAGTTTTGCAGTTTTTCAATTATTTGGAAAAAAAAAGTTATGAAAAAAATATGAACAAATTTAGTAAATTCTCCATAACTCAATCAGTATTTAACATTAAGTAACGATTGTTATACCAACAGAAGCGCAATAGAAAAGCACTTTTGATGTAATAATGAAATTTATAAAAAGTTTTGTAGTTTTTCAATTGTTTTGATAAAAATTTGTAAAAAAAATATAAACAAATTTAGTAAAATCTTCATAACTCAATCAATAATTAACATTAAGCAATGATTGTTATACCAACAGAAGCACAATAAAAAAGCGCTTCTGATACAATAATAAAAATCTGTAAAAAGTTTTGCAAATTTCCAATTATCTCAAAAACATATATAAATAATTAGTAAAATCTTCATAACGTAATCAAGAATTAACATTAAGTAATGATTGTTATACCAACAGAAGCGTAATAAAAAATCGCTTTTGATGTAATCATAAAATTTACAAAAAGTTTTAAATTTTTCAAATTATTAAAAGAAATAATTGAAAAAACGTATTTATCAATTATCATATAAATTGAGCCAATAAATACACTGTTTATTTATGCTATTATATTTATTCAACTAAAAAAAAAGGTACTTTTTTAACACGCATTTATTTAATTCTTTCTTAAAAATTCCCAGAGGTAAATCGATTCTCAAGAAAAAACAAAAAAAACAATCTTTTGTAACGAACTGTCAAGAAAACAGCAGTTGCGCTTCTTTCGGCCGTCTACGATCTCGCCTGGTCACGAGACTCGAAAAAAAAACCACTGAATCACGTACTCCTCTCTTGAATCTATTTCTCTCATTCGTTTGTTTATTTTCGTTTAAAATCCTATAAATATGATTTGCGAAATCAGGAAATCTATAGACTTTGAAATAATTGCGAGAATTGTGGGTGAAAAGTACGCGAATTGCAATTTGTTTCGCACAATCGCGCGCACAAAAGTGTACAGATGATAATGAAAGGTGTTTTGCAAAGTATTGCGATCGACCGGGAATACCGTTCGTCAATTTCAACACAATGCAAACACAGGTGTTTTTTGTTTTGTTTTGTTTGCACGATCATCAATTGACGTAAAATAATGTTAGGTTAGGTCAATTGAGGTTAAGTCAAATTAAGGTTACGTCAAACTGTCAATTAGATCAGCTGATATAACCTATGATCAAGGTTATATGAAGTTCAAATTTTGCTAACAAATAACTTTAGTTTCGAGTCAGAATTCACGTTTTATCGTTTACTATTAAACTAAATATTAATGGTCGTACGCAAAGCAATAACTTTAATCCGTGACCGTGAAATAATCGCAGTAATTTCGATTATTTATTATTTGAAAAAAAAAATACATACATTTTATGGCCACAAAATTTAATTACTAATCTTGCAATGTCCTCACATTTTATTTAATTATTCAAAAACCACGTACGCGATTTGTATCGTTCAATATGCAAATTGAAGATAAAACAATAACGTTTCCAATAAACCCAATAATAGGTTTATGGTGTGCGTCGTTTGTTTCTTATGAGCTGTCAAAGTTGAGCAATAAAAATATCTTGATTTTTTTTTAATATTTAAAAATCTGTATTATAACACGAAATTAGGTTATTGCAATTATTTATAATTATGTTATTATCAAATGCTCATTTCTAGCGGTTAACTGTCAAAGTAGAAACAATGAAAATGTCAAGTCTCCACCAAAACAAAAGCGATGTTGTCACTTTTAACTGAATTATTCGAAAATTACAATAGGTTATGTAACAATTCAATATGGCGATTAAAGCTAAATTAACAGGGAATTATAATTGTCAAAAATTATGTTGGTAACGCTTATAGTTTTTGAGTAATTGCTTGTCAAAGTTGACATAAATTTAGAAAAAAAAACGAATTTTAATTATTAATGTCTTCACATTTTATTAAATTGTTCAACAACCACATATGCGATTTGTATCATTGAATACGCAAATTAAAGATAAAACTGTAACGTTTCTAATAAACGCACTGAAAGATCTACAGTGCGCGCGGTTCAACTGTTATGAGCTGTCAAAGTAGAACAATAAAATTGGTAGTAAAAATTTAAAAAAAAACGGTGTTGTCATTTATATCTGAATTATTCGAAAACTACAATAGGTTATGTAACAATTCAATATGGCGATTAAAGCTAAATTAACAGGGAATTATAATTATCAAAAATTATGTTGGTAACGCTTACAGTTTTTGAGTAATCACTTGTCAAAGTTGACATAAATTTAGAAAAAAAAAACTAATTTGAATTATTTATTTATTTTAACGTCTTCACATTTTATTAAATTGTTCAACAACCACATATGCGATTTGTATCATTGAATACGCAAATTAAAGATAAAACTGTAACGTTTCTAATAAACGCACTGAAAGATCTACAGTGCGCGCGGTTCAACTGTTATGAGCTGCCAAAGTAGAACAATAAAATTTGTAGTAATAATTTCCAAAAAGCGGTGTTGTCGTTTTTAACTGAATTATTCGAAAAATATAATAGGTTATGTAACAATTCAATATGGCGATTAAAGCTAAATTAATAGGGAATTATAATTATCAAAAATTATGTTGGTAACGCTTACAGATTTTGAGTAATCACATGTCAAAGTTGACATAAATTTAGAAAAAAAAAACTAATTTGAATTATTTGTTTATTTTAACGTCTTCACATTTTATTAAATTGTTTAACAACGATATATGCTATTTGTATCATTGAATATGCAAATTAAAGATAAAACTGTAATGTTTCCAATGAATCTACTGAAAGATCTACAGTGCACGTAGTTCATCTTTTATGAGCTGTCAAAGTAGAACAATAAAATTGGTAGTAATAATTTAAAAAAAACGGTGTTGTCTTTTTAACTGAATTATTCGAAAAATACGATAGGTTATATAATAATTCAATATCGCAATTAAAGCTAAATTAGCAGGGAATTATAATTGTCAAAAGTTATGTTGGTAACGCTTATAGTTTTTGCGTAATCACTTGTCAAAGTTGACATAAATTTGGAAAAAAAAAACTAATTTGAATTATTTATTTATTTTAACGTCTTCACATTTTATTAAATTGTCCAACAACCACATATGCGATTTGTATCATTGAATATGAAAATTAAAGATAAAACTGTATCGTTTCCAATAAATGTACTGAAAGATCTACAGTGCACGTAGTTCATCTGTTATGAGCTGTCAAAGTAGAACAATAAAATTGGTAGTAATAATTTTTAAAAAACGGTGTTGTCGTTTTTAACTGAATTATTCCCAAAATACAATAGGTTATGAAACAATTCAATATGGCGATTAAAGCTAAATTAACAGGGAATTACAATTGTATAAAATTATGTTGGTAACGCTTACAGATTTTGAGTAATCACTTATCAAAGTTGACATAAATTTAGAAAATAGTATTAAAGAAACATCAATTTAAGAAGTTAAACATACTGCGGTTGCGGTTCAATTTGCGCTATCGAACGAAAATAAACTTAGATAACGATAAAAAGAAAATAGGTATTTTTTTCTCTCTATTTAATCGTTTTCGTAAGAAATGCTTAAAAAATCAGGCAATTCCGTGTACTGCACTTGCGATATTCCATAAACGCAATTAGTTTTTTTCAATATCATTCCCCCAACATTCCGTCTATCTAATACCAATAGATAATACGCTAATTGAAGCGAAAACTTGTAAAAGAATGAGCGTACAAACGAAATCAGCGTTCGGGAATTTTTGTGAATAATTTTTTTTTGAACGTCGCGACTCGACTTTGAATTCCTCCGACGTATGCAAAGCAGTGAGTATCTCGGCTTTCGCATTGTCTTCCAAGTGTAGTGTGTACACATCAATGTAGTGTATAGCCCGGGAAATTCTGCCGCTTTCCAATCGGAAATTTCACTGGTGAAATTTCATAAAGTTTTTTTTTCTTTTTTCATTTTCTAGCCTCTCTATGGGCATGCAGAGTCCCATTTCCTGATACGGACGTCGCATTTCAATGTAAAATTTTGATAAAGTAACAAGAATTTGAAATTTGATAATTTTGTAGTTTGGAAGTTAGAATTTTTGAAAATTTGTTTCTTTTTCTATTTATTGAAATTCTTTAAAAGTAGAGAAATCTAGTTGAATCGTTTACAATGGAGATTGAAGATAAAACAATAGGGAATTTCGTGTTGTTAGAGTTATGTTGGTATCGGTTGACGTTTTTGAGTAATCGATTGTCAAAGTTGCAGCAATGAAACGTCAAATCTCGAAAATAAGCAGCGTTGTCACTTTTAATTGAATATCTCCAGAAATACGTAAGGTTCAGTGATAATTCAATATGCAAATTAAAGGTAATAAAATAGGGAATCATAAGTGATTAGAGTTATGTTGGTATTGGTTAACGTTTTTGAGTAATCTATTGTTAAAGTTGCAACAACAAAACGTCAAATCTGGAATAATAAGCAGCGTTGTTACTTTTAACTGAATATCTCCAGAAATACGTAAATTTAATCGATAATTCTATATGCAAATTAAAGGTAATAAAATAGGGAATTATAAGTGATTAGAGTTATGTTGGTATCACCTGTGCATTTCTAGTGATAAGCTGTCAAAGTTTAAATCAATATTTTTGTTTTTTTTTTCAACGCATTCTTTGTGAAAGTCGTAAGCAGATGAATTGCACGATTTTTGATTATACCATGAAAAAAAGAAAAACGTACAAATGCACACAGATAATAACCTATAATTATATGAGAAAGAGTGATTGAGGTAAATGCACATTGCAGTGTAGAGAATCCTCGAGTAGGAGTTCCCCAGGATGCGACCTTTGCCCTCCCTCTCCCGTTCAATAAACAATTGAAGCATCCGGCATGCGGTCGGACTTCTCGATCGTTTCGCTGCAATTTTGGGAAAATCTCGATTCGATGCGTTCACATCAATCAATCAGGGTTTTTTTTGTTCACTCTTATTTTTCTATGATTTCAGTGCTTAAAACAAATCTCAGTTGGCGTACGGTGAATACGTCAATTAAAAATCAAACAAAACACATAAAAAACAAACGGTATTCTCGTCGCAGATGATTGAAATTCATCGGAATCCGCGGTGATAACAATCGAATGATGAGTCGAGGTGAGCGCCGCCGCCTATTACATTATGCATCAATTACGACGTCGATTTAAGTGCGCATTCTCACCGAAATACAAAGTTACATTGTCATGTTTATGCAAAGACTCAATTGTATGACTGATTGCTCATTAGAAAATTGATGCGAGTTCAACAAAACTAATCAACTAGAATAATAGTCTCATTACATTTTAACGTTTATTTAGATTAATAATTAGAATAGATGAATACTTGTATATGCAAATGAAAACTAAAATTATAAGGTTTAATATGAGAGTACACGCATAATAATGCTGGCTGTGGTTATTGTGCTGTAGTCTGTCAAAGTTCAAAGAATGATAAATTGCATATGTTTATATTTTTTCTTATATCTCCAATATTACAAATTTTAGAACAAAGTATGAATATGGATGTAAAAGCTAACTAAATAAGGTTTAATATGAGTGTAATTTCATGATTATGCTAGTAGTAGTTTTAGTAAAATACGTTGTTAAAGTTGTGTAATTATGGAGTGCAAAAATAGAGTGTTTACATTTGATGATATATCTTGTAAAGTACAAATGGTAGAGTAAAGTATGAATATGGATGTGAAAACTAAATAAATAAGGTTTAATATGAGTGCAATTGCATGATTGTAATAGCTGTAGTTTTTGCAGAATTTAAAAAAAAAAAACGGTTTTTTACATTTTCCCCACACTATATAAATATTCGTTTTTTCTTCCTTTGCGTTTATTCCTAACAAGAATCAACGAAATTGACCACAAAACAAATTCAAAGTTATGTCAACCACTCGCATGCAATAAATACGTCAACGGAGTGGACTTAAATTGCGTATTTTTGTTTGTTTATAGATTTCAAAGAAATTTAAAAGTTCTGTGAAAATTAGATATTTTTTGTAATAATTTAAGACGTTTTCAGGGCTCACTTCGTTCGCCCATCAAATTTCTTGACTTTTTCAATTGTTTCATGGCTAAATACACTTTGCGAATGGATTTGGACAAAAATTTGAAAAGTTTATTTGGAACAAAAATTTCGAATAAAAATATTTCCTCAACTTTGACAGTCTGTATTATAAAAACGGTGCATACCATGAAAACAATTGTAGATTCATTGGAAAGGCTATAGTTTTAGCTTTAATTTGCATTTTCAATAATCTAATTAGTGTGCGTGGTTATCGAGTAATCGAATAAAACGTGAAGACATGACGTGAAATTGGAAAAGTCATCATATCTCGCTTATTAATTCATATTTCTTGACCGTAATTATACGAAAAAAAGCGCAATTGAAGACGTTTTCTTACCTAACAATGAAAATATGTAAAAAAAAGTTTTCAATTTTCATCGCTGACACTTACATAATTTCGTTGCGATATATTATTTGAGATGTTTTCATATTATTCATAAATACGTTACGATTGCTGCTGTTATTAATAATGTTTGCTTTTGGAGAGCAGATTGCTTGGGGAAAACCGAAGATGTGTATACAGAAAATAAAAAATAAAAAAACGAGAGAGAAGCGTAGGGAGAAGATGGAAGCGAAAGAAAGATGGAATTGTGTCGAACGAGATCGTCCGTTGCATTTTGCTTGCAGATTAGAAGCTAAAAATATACGTCTGCAATAAGTAAACTAAATAATTTTAATTGCATCTTGTTTCGTTGTCAATACTGATTGTCAATCAGAAACGTCATTGAGCTGTCACAATTGTAACAATTTGACACCTGTCAACATCGGACAGTTGACAGGTGTCACACCTAACCTAACCTAACCTAAATGATTTGACGTACGTCAAATTTAATAACAACAACAAGAAAAATGACATTTAAATTGTGATTCGATGAAAGTAATTAAGAAATTGATTTAAATTAATTGAAAATGATTATGTTAGCAGTAGTTTTAGTAAAATACGTTGCTAAAGCTGAGTAATATTGGAGTGCAAAAATGGAGTGCTTACATTTGATGATATATCTTATAAAGTACAAATGGTAGAGTAAAGTATGAATATGCGTATGAAAGCTAAATAAATAAGGTTTAATATGAATGTAATTGCATAACAGTACTGGTTGTAGTTATTGTACTGTACGCTGTCAAATTTCAAAGAATGATAAATTGCATATGTATATATTTTTTCTTATATCTCGAATATTACAAACTGTAGAACAAAGTATGAATATGCACGTGAAAGCTAACTAAATAAGGTTTAATATGAATGTAATTTCATGATTATGCTAGCAGTAGTTTTAGTAAAATACGTCGTTAAATTTGAGTGATTTTCTAGCAAAAATGGAGTGTTTACATTTGATGAGATATCTTGTAAAGTACAAACGGTAGAGTAAATTATGAATATGGACGTGAAAGCTAACTAACTAAGGTTTAATATGAGTGTAATTGCATAATCGTGTTGGCTCTAGTTATTGTACTGTACGCTGTCAAAGTTCGAAGAATGATAAATTGCAAATGTTTATATTTTTTCTTATATCTCAAATATTACAAACTATAGAATAAAGTATGAATATGCACGTGAAAGCTAACTAAATAAGGTTTAATATGAGTGTAATTTCATGATTATGCAGTAGTTTTAGTAAAATACGTTGTTAAAGTTGAGTAATTATGGAGTGCAAAAATGGAGTGTTTACATTTGATGATATATCTTGTAAAGTACAAATGGTTGAGTAAAGTATGAATATGCGTACGAAAGCTAAATAAATAAGTTTTAATATGAATATAATTGCATAATAGTGTTGGCTCTAGTTATTGTACTGTACGCTGTCAAAATTCAAAGAATGATAAATTGCAAATGTTTATATTTTTTCTTATATCTCAAATATTACAAACTGTAGAATAAAGTATGATTATGCACGTGAAAGCTAAGTAAATAAAGTTTAATATGAGTGTAATTTCATGATTATGCTAGTAGTGGTTTTAGTAAAATACGTTGCTAAAATTGAGTAATTTTGGAGTGCAAAAATAGAGTGTTTACATTTGATGATATATCTTATAAAGTACAAATGGTAGAGTAAATTATGAATATGCGTATGAAAGCTAAATAAATAAGGTTTAATATGAATATAATTGCATAATAGTGCTGGCTGTAGTTATTGTACTGTGCTCTGTCAAAGTTCAAAGAACGATAAATTGCATATGTTTATATTTTTTCGTATATCTCCAATATTGCAAATTGTAGAATAAAGTATGAATATGGATGTAAAAGCTAACTAAATAAGGTTTAATATGAGTGTAATTTCATGAGTATGCAAGCAGTAGTTTTAGTAAAATACGTTGTTAAATTTGAGTAATTTTGTAGCAAAAATGGAGTGTTTACATTTGATGATATATCTTGTATAGTACAAATGTATGGTAAAGTATGAATATGCGTATGAAAACTAAATAAATAAGGTTTAATATGCGTGCAATTGCATGATTGTAATAGCTGTAGTTTTTGCAGAATTAAAAAAAAAAAAACGGTTTTTTTAACATTTTTACATTTACAATCAGAAACGTCATTGAGTTGTCACAATTGTAACAATTTGACACCTGTCAATATCGGACAGTTGACAGGTGTCAAACCTAACCTAAATGATTTGACGTACGTCAAATTTAATAACAACTACAAGAAAAATGACATTTAAATTGTCATTCGATGAAAGTAATTAAGAAATTGATTTAAATTAATTGAAAATGCATCAATTTAATTATGTAGGGTCAAGAAGAGTAGACTTTAGCCTTTGCACGATCATTATCCAATCCCGAGTTCAATGAAATCGTGAAACCCGGATTACCTTTTCTTCTTGTCATTTGTTTTCGAGTGTGTTTTGTTACGTGTATTCCGACGTTTGCCCGGAGGTCGGGACGGACGGAGTGGACAGTCCGAAACCGCAAGAGATTTTGTATTTATTTTTTTATTTATTTTTTTTGTGTGTGCGAGAGAAGAAACGTGCCTCGGGTTCAGGCATTTCCCTCACATCTGGTTACATTAGTCTTCAATACTTCTGTTGTTTCCTGGAAACGGCGATAGACCGGATCGCAGTTTGCGGGATAAAACAAAAAAAGATTCAAAGATCACAGAACAATTGACAACTGCAACTGCTGAATCAAAGCGTGCCGCTTTTTCTATTGTTCTTTCCAACGCTGACCACGATTTCACACTTATCCAGAATCAACATAACGCATGTCAAAACATTGACGTTTGCTCTGAATAGATTAGACAATCTATTTTTGAATAATGAAAATTGATTTTCTTACATAACCTCGGATATCGATAGAAACATAATCTTGTGTTTTGTTGTTGTTTTTTTTTTTGATAAATAAATAGAATCGCATTTATTATCAATTGAGTTTCGATAAGTTTACGTGTTTCGGACGCACGAAATCCCGTTATCCCTGGTGGGGAAAAACAAAGTGAAACAAGTGAAGTCATGACGACGTCCTTCTTTTGTCCGGGCTTTACGTTTACACATTTTTCAGTTGTTTTTGTTTTGTTATGTTTTGTTTCGTTTTTTTACGATTTGGGTCAATGCTGTTCCAAATGCGGAACGGATTTTCCGCGTCGAAGAAATTACTCGGTTTTGTTTTCTCTCTTTCGCCTCTTTCGTCACAATGCATAAGCAAACAATTGATAAAAGAGGCGCTTTCGTGCACTCTGGATTTTGGTTGGAAAAGCCAAAATTTCGTCATAGCCGCGACGCGTTCAATCGTCGAATATGAAACTTTTGAAGCTTATAGTAGAAGAATGCCGAACACCAGAGATTCGGTTGTTGGCTTGTTAGAAAGGCAATACTTTTGTCTTTAATTTGTAATTTGAATCATCTAATTACTTTACGCGGTTGTCGAGTAATTAAATAAAAAGTTTACATACTTTTTTTTTTCAAATCGTATTTTATTGTTCGATTTTGATAGCTTATAATAAACGAACGGCGTAAGCTACAAATCTAGTTGTATGCTCAATGGAAACGTCATAGTTTTGTGTTTAATTCGCGTATTGTATAATCAAATTAGTTTAAGTGGTCGTGGAGTAATTGAATAAAATGTGAAGACATGTAAATTCATCGAAAAATTGCAAAATTTCAATCATCGAATATGAAATTTTTGAAGCTTATAGCAGAAGAATGCTGCACACCACAGATTCGGCAATTGGCTTGTTAGAAAGGCAATACTTTTATCTTTAATTCGCAATTTGAATGATTTAATTGCTTTACGTGGTTGTCGAGTAATTAAATAAAAAGTGTACATACTTTTTTTTTCAATTCGTATTTTATTGTTCGATTTTGATAGCTTATAATAAACGAACCGCGTAAGCTACAAATCTAGTTGTACGCTCAATGGAAACGTCATAGTTTTGTGTTTAATTTGCGTATTGAATAATCAAATTAGTTTAAGTGGTCGTGGAGTAATTGAATAAAATGTGAAGACATGTAAATTCATCGAAAAATTGCAAAATGTCAATCATCGAATATTCAAATTTTTGAAGCTTATAGAAGAAGAATGCCGCATACCACAGATTCGGTAGTTGGCTTGTTAGAAAGGCAATACTTTTATCTTTAATTTGCAATTTGAATCATCTAATTACTTTACGCGGTTGTTGAGTAATTAAATAAAAAGTGTACACACTTTTTTTTCTTTCAATTCGTATTATATTGTTCGATTTTGATAGCTTATTATAAACGAACGGCGTAAGCCACAAATCTAGTTCTACGCTCAATGGAAACGTCATAGTTTTTTGTTTAATTTGCGTATTGAATAATCAAATTAGTTTAAGTGGTCTTGGAGTAATTGAATAAAATGTGAAGACATGCAAATTAATCGTAAAATTGCAAAATTTCAATCATCGAATATGAAATTTTTGAAGCTTATAACAGAAGAATGCCGTACATCATAGATTCGGTAGTTGGCTTGTTAGAAAGGCAATACTTCTATCTTTAATTCGTAATTTGAATCATCTAATTACTTTACGCGTTTGTCGAGTAATTAAATAAAAAGTGTACATACTTTTTTTTTTCAATTCGTATTTTATTGTTCGATTTTGATAGCTTATAATAAACGAACGGCGTAAGCCACAAATCTAGCTGTATGCTCAATGGAAACGTCATAGATTTGTGTTTAATTTGCGTATTGAATGATCTAATTAGTTTAAGTGGTCGTCGAGTAATCGAATAAAATGTGAAGATATACAAATTTGTCGAAAAATTGCAATATTTCAATCAGTATGTAACGAAACTTATATCATTGAAAATAACCAATTTACATAATGATGAAATATTAAAAGTTGTATTACATAGCAGAATTCCAATAATTAATTAATAATTTGAATGTACAAGTGTATGCAACCAAATATGCATGCAATGAAACACTTAAATTCTGCAAATTTTAAAAACTTATACCAGAAGAAAGATTTATCACACAGATTTTTCAGTAGGTTCTTTAGAAATGTGGCAGTTTCAGCTTCAATTTGCGTATTGAATGATCAAATTAGTTTAAGTGGTCGTGGAGTAATTGAATAAAATGTGAAGACATAGAAATGTATAAAAAATTGCAATATTTGAATCAATAATGAACATTATGTAATAGAAATTATATCAATAAAAGACAACATTTTTGTTTAATGATAAAATATGAAAAAAAAATTATTTCTAAGCAAACTTTCAATAATTAATTAATATTTCTATTTACAAACGTATGCAACCAAATATGCATATGTTAAATGAAATTTTAATTACTCATAAGTTAATACAGGTTTGCCTCAAATTTGAATCAATAATAAACGTTATGTAACAGAAGTTATATCAATAAAAGATAACAATGTTTATATAATGATAATATATGAAAAAAAATGTTGTTACTAAGCGAACTTTTAATAATTAATTAATATTTCGGTTTACAACGTATGCAACCAAATGTGCACATGTTAAATCAAATTTTAATTACTCTTAATTTAATACAGGTTTGCCTCATAGATTTGTCAGTGGGCTCGTTCGAAACATCGTAGTTTTATCTTCAATTTACGCGTTGAATTATTTAATTCACGTGTGCGGTTACCGAGTAATTAAATAAAAGGTGAAGACACTTTTCGTTCGAGTCTTGTTTAATTTCTCAAATTAGATAGCTTATAACAAGGAAACAAATGATTTTAGCAATTTGGTAATTTATTCATTGGAAACATCATAGTTTTCTCTTTAATTGCTATATTGAATTATCTAATTGAGATCCGTAGTTTTCGAGTAATTCAATAAAACGTGAAGACATACAAACGAATCGAAAAATTGCAATAGAAAAATGCTACGATTATTATACCAAAAGATGCGCAATGTTGGACTGTTTCTTATATAATAATAAAATATGTAATAAATTTGTTAATTTTCGAGTTATTTCATAAAATAATTGTTTATTGCCTAATTTCTTATTAAATACTTCAAATGTTACATTAACACGATTCTCTGTTGTTGCATAAATCAAAAAAAAATTATAACAAAAATATACACATGCAGCGTTTCGTTTTCGCGACTAGCTTTCAATTGATCAAATGCTCGAAGATCTCCAAACGTATCAGCTCTTCGCAATCCGTCCTCGGCAGATAATACCTAGTGTTTTTCTTCAGCAGAATCACCGTTCCATCGCCCAGCTGATGTTTCCCATAATCCAGCAAACATCTCACCTCTATGTACAAAGATTTCGGAGGTTTCATATCAGCACCCAAATTAACACCACCGTCATCACCTATCGATCTCATATACTTTGCAAGTGAAGTCGAATAGCTGCTGAACCATGCAGCCTCCGAAGAGCTCAGATTCGATTTGATCTCTGGTGGAAGCAGACTCCCGAACTCCCATCTCATGTTCCTCAAGCATCTCACCCGATTGTGATGGTACGACAGCAAACACCTCAAGTTCCTCTGCACTGACAGATGCCTGACATTCACAGTCGGTATGTATGCAGCCGTATTCGAAGATCCTGCTATACTTGCATTGCTACCATAAAAAAAAAAACAAAAGTCAATAGAAACAATCAAATTATTTCCATGGCAACTCACGCATCCTCCATATTCTGTTCGATGAGACCACATATCTCCTTGTTGACTTGCTCGATCAGATCTGTCTGGAAAACAAAGAAACTATGAGGTTAGATTTATAAGATTTTTGCACTGCACACATTTAAACATACATTGTACGGGCTCAAGGAATCCTTGTTCCTGTTGACTTCCTTCACTAATTCCACGGCCTTCTCACCGAACATATTCCAAGAACAGGGCAATTTCTATTGGGAAGTAGAAGCTGAATGGTATTTTGAACAACCGTCCGTTGGACATCACACAAATGTAAACAGTAGATCTTTTGTGCAGATCATCAGAACTAATTTTTTTTTCAAACGTATGCAACCCAACAACCACCATTCAAATTCAACTATTTTGCAATTTTTATAAAATACAAATTAACAACTTGTGTCTTCATATTTTATTGATTTTCTCGAAAACTATAATAGATAGAATGAATCCAAAAGATGCATATGAAAGCTGAATGTTTGGGGAATCTAGCAAGTATCGATATATTACTGTGGTTTTAGCCGTTTGGCTGTAATTCGTGTTCAAAATTGAAAAAATGCTCGAATAAGTAGTCTTTTCACATTTCATTGATTTTCTCGAAAACTATAATACATAGAATGAATCCAAAAAATGCATATGAAAGCTGAGTGTTTGGGGAATCTAGCATGTATTGATATATTGCTGTGGTTTTAGTCGTTTGGCTGTAATTCGTGTTCAAAATTGAAAAAATGCTCGAATAAGTAGTCTTTTCACATTTTATTGCTTTTCTCAAAAACTATAATAGATAGAATGAAGCCAATAGATGCTTATGAAAGCTGAGTGTTTGGGGAATCTAGAAAGTATCGATATATTACTGTGGTTTTAGCCGTTTTGCTGTAATTTGTGTTCAAATTTGAAAAAATGCTCGAAAAAGTAGTCTTTTCACATTTCATTGATTTTCTCGAAAACTATAATACATAGAATCAATCCAATAGATGCATATGAAAGCTGAATGTTTGGGGAATCTAGCATATATCGATATTTTAGTGTGGTTTTAGCCGTTTAGCTGTAATTCGTGTTCAAAGTTGAATAATGGAGTTCGACAACTAAAGGGGTTGGGGAGGCGCCAAATGATTACATACTTTTGAGTAGTAACATCAAGTTTGGAAACCACTGATTTAGTCAGTATTATACATTGCTATAGATTTAACTAACTCATTTTTTGTTTTAAATAATGCGATTGTCGCGGATCCTGTCTTATCTATAAAGGATAATAAAAAAAAAAGTTGTCTTGCGGTCCTCCACTTGCTCTTTGATAAAGCGCCGTTCCTGCAAATCCCCGGTGTGTCCAGGACGAATAGACATCATCAAGAAGGAGCGGGCGAGTGTATTTGCGCGTGCAATAGAAACGCAAAGAGAAGAAAGTGTGTGTGTGTGTGAGAGAAAGAGAAGCTGTAGCAAACAGTGTATGAACATCAGAGATAGTCTTGCATGTCTGCGGACGATTCTGCCAGAACCACCCCCGCAACATCCGCATCCACCTCGTTTTACGACACCGAACATATCCTGAACGTGACGAATTACCGGCTGAATATTTCACCACACACTCGGATAGTGATGGAAACAAAACGCACACACAACATCCATCCAAACTCCCTATTTATTTATATATATATATAATACAGTTTACTCGATTTGCCAGGCCTCGATCTCATTTATTCACATCCATTCCGCGTTTCATGCATCTTTGATGAGTCCGAACCGCCGCCCGGATGATGTTGATGGCCACGTCGCATCGTCCTCAAGATTTTCTCGTAATTAATGGACCGCCGCGAATATACCACATTCTGCGATCTCGGATAACGTTATTTGTCTGCTTCTTCTTCTGCTTCTTCAGCGTTGCGTTACTCTCGAGCAGCGAGAACGAAAAGGATGTGTGTAACCGAAAACTCCGCAACAGACGAATCGACCTTCATTAACTTTGCTTTCAACGTGCAGCAAACGTCTTTCTTTATAATTCAAATTACACGTTTAATTAACGCACACATTACAATAGAAATTCAGGTGATACCGAGGATTTTTCTTGTTTCTGTTTTTTATTATTTAATAATCTCTATTTAATTATGTCGCCTGAATCTAATAACTTAATTAGTCAACTACACGAAATGTCTCACCTCTCCAATGGAATTTCTAAATTGTAGTGAAATTACTCAACAGCCCCTCAATAGAATTACATCATTGACCACTCAAATTAAAGCTGAAAATCTCACCTTTCCTGGTGCTGCCATAGAGCTGTCTATTTTTTAGTGAAATGAGTCGAATTGCCAATGGGGTTTTGTTGAAATCGCTGTTTGATAGAAGAAAAGAAACGTTTTTTTTTGTTAATTACTCGAAAACTAATGAACTAATGAATATATTCAGATGCGTTTCGCAACTCGTTATGTAACAAACG
>NW_017097824.1:0-5985 GCF_001412225.1 Nicrophorus vespilloides
GCGACGATAATTCTGAAGAAAAAAATGTGAAGAAAGATTAACTTTCATAAAAAAAATCTGTATTTTTTTTTTGTAAAATTTTTCCGTATAAATTTAGAAGGAATATGTTAAAATTATATTTTTCTGAAATTTAATAAACTCTTTTTTATGCAATTTTCGTTATATTGTAACTCATTGATTTAGTTTTATGCGGTTTTAATAAATTATGGAACGTATCCTTTATTTTTATACGTGTGTCCAGTCCTTTTGCATACAGTCTATTTGCATACAATAAAAAATTGAAAGATAAAATATTAAAATATATAAAAAGGCAATTCTATTTTTTTAAAACCTCTAATTTATTTCGAATAAAATAAACAAATAATAACAATAAAAAAAGAAAAAGGTATCAAATAATTTAAGTTACAAAGAGAATAGTAAAAGAAATAATTCAAAAAAATAACAGTAGATAGAAGAATATCATAAAATTGAACATAAAAAAATCTAGAAATCAAATGATATATGATGATACAGTTTAACAGCAAAATTACTACAGTCTCTCAGCAATCGGACACTTTTCAACCTCTAAAAATAAACGCAGAAAAATTGATGACAGACCTTTTTCTACGTTTGTTTTTAAACATACACATTTTTCGGGCAAATTTTTAAGTGCAAAAGAGATCGCTGACCAAAAAGTTTGAGAAACACTGATTCAAATAACAGAAAGATCGTTAGCAGTGAAATATTAAATATGCATAACCAAAATTGTAGTTACATTCTGAGATACCGCCTTTATATATATATTTCATTTTAATGAACAATGCCATGAAAATAGAAAAGACTTGTATGAAAAAGAACGATACGTTGGTTTAATATTTGATTAGCTTTTATGAAAGTTTCGTAAACTTTTCTTGCGAATTAAAATGAATTTGAAAATGAAATGAAGCGTTCGTTTTACTTTACCCATTATCAATACTTAATTATTGAGTTAAGAGCTAACAAATACATTTATTATAAGGCTTTAACTAAAAAATGAGAAAGTAGGCAAAAATAAAAAAAAAGTTTATAAGATTAAAAAGCGAATTACTTAACTCTAATTACCTGATGATGTGTATTTCAAAAAATATAATTCTAAGTCTTTAATTAAATTTGTCAACATTTGTCACGATAACAAAACTCTTAATATTTATAGAAACTTTTAATACAATTATAATTCTATAAATAAAATCTTATTCAATCTTAATTTAAATATGCATTACATTTATTCTTAGCCAGGATCATAAATAATGTTTGTTTTTATTTTATTTGAAAAAAATAAACATAATGTGTACTGTTAAATGAAAGAATATTTCTTACCTGTTTTATGCGCTATAAACTATATTATTGATTTTAGTTGTTGTGCCTCAGTCCAGGAGCGAGAGTTTCTTCCATACAGGAACTAAAGCAAATTCGATGTCTGCAGAAATTCGACTCGGACTTGGTCTTTCAGAGGAAGTATCAACCGTATTTCATGCCACCTGTAAGTACACAGTTTCTTACACTTGTTAACTACTTCAATAATAGTAATTTAGATTTTATTTTAATAATAATAATATTTGCAAGTAATCAATTCCGGACTGTTTCAAACTTATCGAGGAATTTAGCACAACATGAGATTCGAAAAGGAAAAAAAATGATTTTTGATAATAAAAAAAATAATGTTGTGTATTAGAATTTATTTATTATTTTACTAAATTAAAACCGGACAATAGTGAATCCGGACTGATCGAAACCATGGTATGTGAAATACTTTATATTATATAATCATTTGAATATTTAAAAAAAAAGTGTGGAGGCGCTGGGTTATATCGATATTTTCAGATGGAATGTATGCAGCGCCGCGGCAAGGGTAGGTGCCAATTGCGCAAGTAATAGTATTATTTTCTTCAGGGATTTAGCCGCTTTGAGTTCTTACATATTTGGCCGCAGGCGCAAGATTTACTTGCTGCGATTCTGAATGTATGAGTGCTTATATTTTATAGTAAACGAGCGGAGTTTTGTTTTGTTTTATTATGATTTGATTTATATATATATAAAAAAATTATCAACAAAATATGGTTTTTTCTTTAAGACATTAGTGCATCAATTACCAGCAGCATTACCAAACAAAATTTAAATTCCATCGAACACTGCAAATGTCCTTACAAAAGTGCATAGAAGATATCTTTTGTACTATAAAAGATATAAAATTTATAGTAAAGCAAACAAACACATTAGAGATGACTACATCAACATTACTTTGAAAAAATACGACCACTTTCAGCATGATAGTTACAAACTATATAAAAGGAACGCACATCTAATAGATCAATAGTAATACTATTTATAGTGAATAACATTTTTCCGAAACATTGTTTGTATAATTTTTTCTTAAATTCTTGAGAATAGTTTAAATAAATATGTTTTAAACTTTAATTTTTTTTGGCGGTTGACATTAGGTAATCTTTCCCGGTCGATAGTTACCATTATAATGATTTTTTTTATTATTATTTTTATTTGTAGGTTGACTGTCGTCTTGTAGATTAATTTCAGTAGTATATAGATGCTATGCGATTCCACTATTTCCTTTCACTGTAAATCTGCTGCTATCCTTAACACTGTCATTGTCCATCGACTTGGCTGAAGGTCCATATGCTGAACTTCATTCATTGCATCTGTGACGAACGATGCTGCAAGCACCGCCGGTTTGATCGTGGTAGGGCGACTTAACCATTCGGCTATTAGTCGCCCTAAACTTTTAAAATGCAAATAAAAATATATAAATATAAGAATTTTTAAATAAGAATATACCAGAAACATCAAATCTAAAGAATTCAAAATTATAGCGTTTTTGATAAAAAGTATGAATTTTCCGAAATTGTAGGTTTGGTATAAAAAAATTTAAAACTCCGACTTGCTGTGTTGCATACTTAAAAATATTGTATATGTATTTATTTCTATAACCGGTGGCAATCGCAAGCCCGACAACCGAAATACCGTCAATCATATTCCCGACGTTTGAAATCCCGACTGTATCAAAATCTCGACAACCATAATCCCGACTATATCGAAAATGTCTTCTTTTATTCACTTTTAAATTGTTACTAATTATATTTGAGATTATTTCATAATGTAAACAAATATTTACTTCCTATCAGTGATTTCAAAGAAACATGACCGTTTTTCCTAGAATAAACAAATATTTACCGAAGACCATTGGTTTTATAGAAAACACGTAACATTGAAATCAAATATGAACACGATACAACAAAAATCAATAATTATTAAACTTATTGAATTTATTATAAAAATAAGTATTATCATGAATAATAATTACAACATTAAAATATAAGAAAATAATCAAAATATTTTATCAAATTTATTATTTACTACAAAAGAAATTCATACTATATGAATACTAATAATAACAACCATATAATATAATTAAAAATATTCATTATTCGAAAATAATCTAAGAATAATTTAACTACTTATAAAAAATTGCTAAGTTTCTTTAAATTGAATGTCATTATTTGGATCGAAACAATTACACAATATTAAAATAAAGTTTATAATTTGACTATAAAACAAATTGAAATATTTCAACCATAATTAAGCAACTTGTGCCAAATATTTAAATTTATAAAATTCATCTTACGTGCTATATATTTTATAAATTAATTATAATATGGCTGAGTGACGGTTTCAGATAAATAAATGCAGCAATCCCTCGCACAGTGCAACTTCAATCAGTCCGCATTCACTATAGTCCGGTTTGAAAAACAAACTAAATTTTAATTGGCAAAAATAATATTTTTTTTTATATACATGTATGCTCGTTTATTTTTTCTATACAGTCAAGTCTCTTGTTATGCTGTTTTTATACGGTTAAAGGATTTCATACAGAAAAAAGTGGTTGAATAGGAACTAGACACAACACACTTTATTAATGGTTCTTTTTATTAAATTAGAACAGGTTTTAACTTTTTAAATGTTATTATTTGTTTATTCTTTCAGAGGGATCATTTAAACTGCGATCCGACATTCGAGCTAGAGGAGATGATCATCGAGACGAAACCTCTGCACAAGAAGAAGAAACGATTGGCCAAACAGCGATCCGTCAGGGAAATCCATACGACGGTCAGTGTGCAAGATCCGAGCAAAATTTATTACGTTCGCGAGACGAAAATCGAATGAATAGAATAACTTCTATGACAAGAAAAGGAGACGAGTTTTGCGATTGCGAGGGGGAGATTTCAGTAATAAAGCGAAAAACGAAAATCAATCAATTCAATTGGAAGACGACCGGACGTCTGATAAAGAGAGAGATCCATCCATATCGGATTTTCTCGTATACATAATAAAATATATATTGAACAAATCGGAAAAAGAAAACAAAATGCTTGAAGTCGAATGGAAAATGTATTTCCTTTAAATTCGGGTTACCAATATCTCTCAACGGAATTGTTTCCTTTTGTTGCCTCGCTATTGTTATCGAATACATTTTGCGGAAAAGAAATCGCAAGAGACTACTCTCTGTAATTGTTGATTGAACATTATATGTTGTGCAGGAAGGGGATTCCCCGATGGAGCCAAAGTCTATGATTCCAGAGTTTAAGATCTACAACAGGTATCAAGAGTTGGAGCGAAGAGAACGCGAGCGTAAGGAGCAAGACTGGGAGCGCGAACTGCAGCAGGCCATGAACCTCTCGAATCCTCTGGACAATGGTCCAGAGACAATGCCCACGTGTCTAAGCTGTCCGAAGCTTGACGAAGAATCGGAGCCAGAGGCATCGCCATCGACGCCAATCTCGAAACTTTCCAAATCTTCGGCGAGCTGCGATTCGACTTCTGGGCCTAAATACAAATTGAGGCACGGCCTCTTCAAGCACAAATCCTCCGGTGACAAGGCAGAAGAGACAAAGAAGAAAGGAGGTGCCAACGATATGCAAAGTCGCATGCAGGGATTGGATTTTATTGATAGGACACCCTCTCCGATGGATAGAGTCGAAGGCACCTAAATAATCTAATAACGAAACATCTAAATATATATCTAAATATACATATATATTATAAAAGAACAAGTATACTTTATAGGACCAAAACTTACTTATTATATATAATTGTATTATTTTTTCTAATAAAAGGCTGCACGAGAAACTGTAGATATAACTGGAGTTTTACTAAATCTATTTCAATGAAAAATATACTATCGTTATTTTTGAATCTTTATGGACATTCATAAACACCTTCTATTAAGATAAATAAATGATAATAAGTAAATGATCATTGTTTTTATTTTTTTGTAGAGGAAACCTTACCTCACTAAAACCTCTCCCCTTTTTTTGTCAGCATACAGGACTTGTACAGGTGTACAGAGCCTATACGATGCTGATTGCCCATGCATGTCACTTCCCTTGGTTCACTTACTTGCGTCAATGCTGCCACTAGCTTCATAGGCCCTCTGCAGCCTCCACTTGGCTTCTTTAATAAAAAAAACACATCTGTTACATGCTGGGCCTAGGTCAGACTATTAATGGAGACCCCCAGATATTTAATGGCTTTCTTCAGTGTTATCTCTGTGCCTGATATTGTAAATTTTGTTGGTCTTATTATTCCTATAATAGCACCGCTTCTGTCTCTTCTGTCACGAGTGTCAGACCTCTCTCAGACATCCATCTGCCTAAAATAAAATTAAACAAGTACAGAGCGCAAATTATCTGTCAACAGAAAACTTTATTTTAAGAAAATAATCGATGATCTTAGCTCGATATGTCATGAAACGAATCATTCATAAAATTAGTCGTCAACTAAAATTGTTGTGTAATGTAATACATTAACGCGAGTTCTTTCCTCTTGAGCTTAGATAGGAAAAGGTGGCTTACAGAGATTGAATAAAATTACAAATTCTCTCTAAATGTTTGAATAAATATCTACAAATATGAAAGTATTTCAGAACTCTTGTTTTTAATTTTGATAATTGCATGT
>NW_017097824.1:6006-16936 GCF_001412225.1 Nicrophorus vespilloides
AATGTAAGTTTGTATACTGTTATAGTTTTCGTGGTTAGCAGTATTGTTTATCTTGAATGTTAGAATCTTGTTAATCACATCTGCGAACTTTTGCAACTCAATGTGAATATTTTTGGAAGTTGTATATAAATACTGGGTTTTCTATTTATATTAGTATATGTTCAAAAAGAAAATTTTATAGTAAATACAATTAAAACTTATTGAGTAGTTTCTAAATGTTTGTTACAGTTTAAGTTTAGAATTGAAGAAACACACAATATTGAATATTTTAACTCATGATATAAATATATTTTAATGCATTCTTTATGTGATGAATATTTATCTCAAAAGTGTATTAGGTGTATGTGCAGAAATAGCTATTAAATATAATTGTTTTGTGAAACATCAAACATATGCAACACTGAATAACAATTAGCTTAATTTATAAATTAACTTTATTTTGAAAATAGATATATAAAACTTTCTTTTATAAAATATCCNNNNTCAATTCAGGCCCTTTCGTGTTTTTTTTATAAAGAAAACCTCGTAACAGTCTCATATATATTTATATATAAAAACACAAAAACACAAAAATAAACTAAAACAAATGTTAATGTGATAAGAACAGTAAACGAAGAAAAAAAATATTGAAAGGTAATGTGTAGTAGGTAATATTAAATAAAAATGGTTAAAGTATTGAAAAGCTAACACAATAATAATTATATAAATATTTGGTATTTTAAAACAGAATATTAATACGAATAATAATCACTATTTGGTCGGCACGCGAAAGCGCAGACCTCAAACAGCCGTAACGTCAGTCGTCTCGATCCTAGAGTTGAGCCTCAGGACCTTCACGCTCAAATTCGACTCAGATTCTGGGGATATCTTCAACCCCTGCAGAATCTCAATCACGTTGTCGACGATAATAGGAGGCCTGGCGGGTAACGGGGGCGGCGCAACGGCGGCCGGCTCCTCATCCTTGAATTCTTTGCTCTGTTTAGGAGCTGTTGGCTTCGCGTAATGCAAATAGCAAAAGCCTTTGTAACCTCTCCAGGTAATTTCGTTCGGTTTGATTCCACGTTCGTTGAGTGCGTTTTTCAGATCCCTAACGCGCACGTTCTTCTCTATGTTGCTCACCATCAACGAGAAGTCAATCACGGGCTTATTCCTTCGGTACGACTTCTTATATCTGCTACCGTTTGTAGCGCGTAATGGCCTACGCAAATTACCATTCTCGACAACCTAAAACGTAATAAAGTAAATAAAACTTCTTAATCTTAGAAAATATAAGATCCTGTGGTATACATATTATGAAGACCATTAGTATTAATTAGGATAATAATCAAAGATATATCGGGTCCAAATGTGTACAAAGACAATATTCTACTTCCCAAAGAGAATAGAAAACAAGCAAACGAATTTAAGGTTAGTATGCAATGTAAAGAATGTTTTTTTTGCAATTTATGCCTTAAGTAGCGTGTTTATAAAAGATCCAATGTAAAAAAGAAGTGTATGATTTCATATTTATAATTTTTTATGGAATAGCATCATTGTATGTCCGTGCGATTTCAAAATTTGAGGTGAGGTCAAAAAGGTTGGCGACCGCTGCTATAACTAAATACATATAACTGTATATAACTTTTGAACAGAATATAATCTTTTATACCTATTACTCCAAAATGTATTTATTTGCGCCGATGTTTTATGATTGATACAATAACATCAAAGTTGAGACATTTTGCGTCAAACAAATTTGCAATATTTTAAACGGTAAACGTCCTCACCTCATCATCATCATCAAAAATTTCATTTAGACTAGATCGGCGGATGTCAAATATTTTCAAAATTGAGTATTGCTATTTTGAGAAGCGCTGACTAGCATACATTTACAATTTTCGTCGATATGATGTGAATTAATATTGTAGATGATTTATTTCACACGAGTTTTGTTCACTATTCACTTCGCATATATTAAAAGAAAACTATTTTTAAACCAATGACTACAGACTTGTTAGTCATACTTATTGTCATACACTAAAAAACGGAAGTTGTGTTAAACTTTGATGAAAAATAAAATTGACTTTAAGTTATCGAAAAACAAATTTAAAATTATTATATAAACTAAATAAAGGTGTAAATATAAAGATTTTGAACATATTTACCTCATTGCTATCCGCATCGGATTTCTGATTGTTAGAACGATAATATCTAGGCTTAGGAAACCTCCGTGGTTTTCTATTCTCGTTTTTAGATGTGTCTTCGCCTTGCGATTCAGAAGCTTTGCCAGCTGATCTTGGTCTTCTGCGCGGAAATCTCTTTGATCTATGGAATCTCCTCGACTCGTACGATTCAACGTCCGTATCGACCTCTTTCAGAGCCACATCGATTCCTTTTCTAAAAAAATATACACCAATAAAATTTATTATTTGAAATATATCATATAAATAACTTTTCATCAATTTCTTTGAGGGCCTGCAGAATCGGCATAAGGTTCAGTCTCCTGTTCGACAACATTTTCCAGAAGATCTCCTTCGGTTTAGGCAATCTATTTTGCACCTTGATGGTCCTCGTAGGTGTGAGGATATAATCCACAGGTACATCGTACTGTTTAAATATATCTGAGGGCAATTCTTCGAACACTTGCGAATCGTGGACAACAGTAACAACGGTCGTTTTGTCGGTGATCGCATTCAGTTCCATCAACAATGCAAATTCTAAATCGGCATAGCCCTTGCCCTTTCCAATTCTGTATCCGGTCATAGAAACAGCAACGCTTCCAACAACCAGAAGGTCGATGTTTACAGAATCGTCGATGTTAATCGATGTGCCGCTCTCCTCGACGCCCTTTCGGCTGACGGCACTCTTGATATCTGTTTTAGAGGCATCCTGTGAGACCGAAATCAACTTCAGCAGGGCCTCCTTCAATCTCGGAACAGGCACATATAATTTCTTCTTCTGTTCCAATACGACAATTCTGGAAGCCTCCTGCGCTTTGTCGGGATTCACTTCAACAGAGTTGGCTGCTTTAAACTCATCCAAATCGAGCAACTTAGCAGCTGCCTCTTCGCTTCCTACGAAGTTGGGAATACGTCCATACACTGGACGTGGAAAGTTCACCAATTTGTTCTGCTCTAGATGATTCCATACCTTCTGTCTAAATGTTCTCTTTGTCACAGGCTCTTCTTTTTCTGAAACAAAACATAAGTCAAATATAAATTGACAGATCTTTATTCTTATTCAATATGAAAAAAAATATAAACCAAAAATTTAATTATATAAATAGCATTTTGAAGGCAATCAATCAATTATTTATTTTATTTATTTATAAATATGTTAGGCCTAATTTACGCTAATAGAAAATCCAAATAAATCTTTCTCTTGTTATTATATCAATATTATTTCTGTATAACTTACTGCAAAATTTTCCTTTATTTCTCATGATTTCATATAAGCGGCACAAGCAAGTTTCACGACGCCACTAAAATTTAGCAATTACTAATAGAATTGTATTTGTCAAACTGTACATATCAAATGATAAAATAAAACTGATCAAATAAACTATAACACTATTTTTATTATGTTGATAATAGCAACTAATCAATAAATATCTTAGATAACAAACCATACAATTTTAAACAATATGCTACTTAACATAAACAAAATATTTTACAAACAATATTCCTGTGATTCAGCTTGTTGTTTTCATAATATAAACGCTAAATCTTATGATTTGTGTCAGCCACACAAATTGCTTTCTTATTTACTTTATGTTTATTTATATTTTCTCGTACTTTTAAAGTTATATTTACAGGAAAACTCATTGATTTTGTTTGTTTATTTCTACTGTAATGGCATTTTGGCTTTCCAGTAATAAAAAGTATCAAAGTATAAAATGCATTTTGTTGTCTTCCATTTCCAAGAGGATGCTAAACTAACACAAATCATTTCATCCAAACCACTGTCTGCGTAACATCACGGTCCACTAGGTAAATAGTTTTTTTTGTGGCACACCAATTTTTTTATGGCGGCATAATAGTATGTCGCAATTTGCAGTTTGCCAACCCTAGTGTGCATAGTTTCGCCTTTTATTTTTATTCCCGGGAAACTGTTCAATCTGAACACAGTTCAGGGAATTCAGCAAATGAAATTATGGCTGATTTTGAACAACTAGAAAAAAATCTTCTCCAGATTTATAAGTTTCTGGATTATGTAGATATTTCAATAAAGTCATAATAGATAATTATCGTTTTTTCGACTTTGCCCTGTATCTCCATTGTTTTTTTTTTAATGTTTTCATGCTTGAATATGATTGATGTTCATTGTTTGATTTTTGGTTAATAAATAAATTTAGCAGTGCACTTAAAATACTTAAACAGTACTTAATATTAACATTTAATTTAACAATACTTAATTATTGTCAAATCTAGAATTTTCGTGAATAAATGCTAAAATGCTAAACCAGAACGCTGCGCTTTACTCTATTATTTGTATTCGCCATTCAAACACGGTAAAGTCCCTGAGATTAAATAAATATGACAAAAAAATAAGGTAGTTACTGTATTCAAAATCAATTTTAAAATATCTCGAGTCTCGAATGGTAATTCCTGGGTATCGAGAGTATATATTTTTCTAAAAGACCCGGGAAATTTGTCCCGCGAATTCCAGGTACAACAATCCTAGCAGATACAGTCCAGACCAAACTACTGATTCTAAGGACTGTTGAAATCTCACCTCGTTTCATAATACATACATAAGTGAATTATCAAAATATCGATTAAAGGCATTATAATATAATAAGGCATATATAATCAGTAAACATGCTAATCAGAAAGGGGATAATTATGAAAATATTGCTTTAGTCAAAAATTGAATATAAATCTATATATAAAAAAATAATTATTACACAAAACAAATATTTTATTTCCAAATAAATGTAATCCTAGTTTTACTTTCATTTCCTTTGATAATACTTATTATGTTAGAACTGAAACGAGTTTAATCCGTTGCAAAATTTCCGGATTATTACTCGGATTACATATTAAAAAATACATATATGTGTACACAAGTTTTAAAAATGATGTAGCAGGCGCACAATGACTTCTAATCTCATCGTCACTGGTTATTCGAATCGTCGCTCGTTAAGCGAGTCATTTTTCTTACAATTCATTTTGCTCATTAAGCGAAATGCTCGTTATGGGTGGTGCTCGTTAGAATCTAAACCAGTGGTCGCCAAAGTGATTGATAGAAAATAAGAATAATATTGTCTAGTTGGCAAATCCTAGAATTCTGGAACGGATTATAGTCGTTAAGCGAGGTTCCACTGTAAATGCGCGTATTATCAAAATATCAGAACACCAGAATGAATAATACATAATGAATATGCTTATAAATAAATTTTAGATGTAAAAACGCGATGACGTTTGGTCAAGTTTTCTCTTTTAATTTGGTTTATTATTGTTGCTTTTATGTTTGAGAAATCATTTCAATGTTGGAGTTTATTAATTATGTACTTGTTTATATTTATTTTTGTTATATATTTAGAGTATGCGAGCAAGTAATATGTAACAGTATTGTTTCTTGCGAAAATAAAAAAATAGATATTTGACTCCTTTGATTTCTTTTGAAGGGGCGCAAGATTTCCTTGCTGCTACCCTGATCCTCTAACTAATTTTGAATATATAAGTACAGAATATAATTATTATATGAAATATTTATTTAATCATTTAATTGAACTTTTTTACATTTAATAATGTTAAACAAAAAAGAAAATACGGTTATTATAGATAAGTGGAAATCATACATTGTTAAATGTTCAAGTAATCAAACTATAATGATTAAGTGATTCTCTGTGTAGGTGTATAATGTAGATGTTAAATACTTCAGTATTATTGAACCTTGGTATGATTGAAGCAGATTTATTTTATCAAGAAAATAGGCACTTGAACGTTTACACTTATTGGTCATTTAAAAAATGAATCTACCAACCTATCATGTATAAAAGGTACATATATAATATAATGATAAGTATAATTGAGCAAATATTACTACTAAAACCTGTGAGTATTTTTAAAACCATAATTAGAGAAAATAACATAAAAAATTACTAAATTAATAAAAATATAAAGTTTTGATAACATTTGATTCAGGAGCAACAATCAGAAGATGAGTTTCAGTCCTTGGTATGATGAAAGTTTCAAATATATTCTTATTTATATTTAATGAGCTTACTAAAATTGAATACAACCGAATTATAATTAAACTGGTTAATAATTATTAGGTCCTAAAATATACATATACACTGTATATTATACAGTAAGACGCTCGAGCGTTTAAGCGTTCCTAGGTAAGCGTTAATCGGAGTCACATTAACCGCGTTATATCAGCGTCTTACATAAATACTATAGAAGAATCGAAAATTGTAAGTAAAAGCAAATAAATATATTTTTTAATTTTAAACCCAATTAGCAGAATACATTATGAAATCAGTTTATTTTGATTTAATGTTGTCGGTCTGACGGCATATCGCAAAAAGTATTAAAATAAATATAAATTGAATGTAAAAAAAATATCTCCACAATGTAAATATTGTGTAAATTATATTTATATTTGCAAAATACAAAAAAAAAACACAGTTGAGGACAATTTACTGCGTATCAACGTTTTCAAAGAAATCAATAGATTTGAATGTATTGCCAAAGTTTTTTTAAAATGTCAGACCTTGTGAAGAGAGAAAAAAAAGCATAACGTATCTTTAAGAAATAATATAATTCTATAAATTATTATAAAAATGTTATCTGCGCCCACATAAGCGCATCTCAACTGGCAAAAATACTTTAGCACTTACTCATCTCCAATTAATATAGGAAATCCAATTGGCAACCAAATGGAACTACCGTAATTCCTCATCCAGAGTCCCCCAATAATAAACAAAACAATACATAATTTTACGAACAAAAAATGTACTCACTTTCTTTGGGCGATGCTACCGCCGAATCTCCTGCGCTTTTCTGCTTATCCTCCGCCTCATTGGAGTCCATTTTCGTTGAAAATCAGCCTCCAACTTATTCAAACGAGAAAATAAAACTAAAATAAAACACGATTAAAAACAGTTTCTCGTTGTTTCGATGATGGACAACGACTGCCAAAACACTATTAATGCCCGCTCAAATATGAAACAAAATCTTGTTATTCGTCGGTTGCCATGATGTAATTCGCTCGTATTGTTTTTGTGCCTTTTTCCCAGCGAATTTCGTACGGATTTTCAGAACTAAAACCAAGGTCGGCTGTGCAAAAAGAGAGGAAACATCTACATGGATGCAACTCTAATTGCAACATCTCCAATATACTTCATCGTAGTCATAAGGCGACTATACAAAATGCTTATTATAATATTATTTTGATTTAACAACAATTATAATTGCATCTAGAAATACTACTATACTATACCGTAAAATAAAATAATTCTCAGCACGTATACTTGGTTGCCTGAACCACTGTCGAGTAAATAATCAACTTTTTAAAAACAATTAAATTCGAACAGTGTTACAATTTAACTAACTGTGACCAATTGGAAATAAACATTTTAAACCTGTAATTAAATAATCTGTATCACATGTCATGTTCTGAGGGTAAAACCCTAACCTTAAAATAAAATGATACCAAGAGCTTAGTGAAATGCAGTTTTGAATTTATTTTAATTTTACTTTAAATTTTTTTTAAATGTTGAAAAATACGCAGCGACTGAGGCTCCTGTGCGGCGCAGCACAAAATTTACAAAAGTTTCAGCCCCATCTGAACAGAGTTGCAACATCTTTGCGTTTCGAGCAAATCAGAGGAAAGAAGGATGATTCCAACAGTTTGTCATCTTTATTCATACCTGTGCCTGTGCAACCCACTCCGGATGATATCAATGTTGGGGCTGAGTTAACTGGCACCTTGAACAAAGCAGATTTACTTAAAGTCCTTAATAAATTCTACCAGAAGAGGGAAATAAAACAGTTACTCTCGGACAATGGATTAGATCGTAATTTTTTTAAAAGTTGTTATGGCTTATTTTAATTAAATTTGTTTTGTAGAATACTTGCAGCATCAGGCTTATGTGAGCTTTAGGAGATACTGTTTGGAGGCGCAGACACTTCCTGTTGACTTGCATGTAGTTATCAGTGATATATTACAAGGAGCGGGAAATGCCACAGACATTTTTCCTTATTTCCTCAGGCATGCCAAACAGATGTTTCCACATTTAGAATGCATGGATGATCTCAGGAAGATTTCTGATTTAAGGACTCCTGCAAACTGGTATCCAGAAGCCAGAGGTATGACTAGGAAGATTGTCTTTCATGCAGGACCCACCAATAGTGGGAAGACATATCACGCCTTGGAGAGGTTCATGACAGCAAAATCTGGTGTTTATTGTGGACCTCTTAAGCTCTTAGCTAATGAAGTTTTTAATAAATCTAATACCAGAGGTACTCCGTGTGATTTGATTACTGGAGAAGAGAGGAACTATGCTGATCCATTGGGGAATGCATCATCTCATGTTTCTTGTACAGTGGAAATGACCTCTGTGAATACATCATATGAGGTGGCTGTAATTGATGAGATCCAAATGATCCGGGATATTGGCAGAGGTTGGGCTTGGACGAGAGCGCTTCTAGGTATTTGCGCTGAAGAAATCCATTTGTGCGGAGAGCCCGGCGCGATCGATTTAATACGACAACTATGTTTAACAACTGGTGAAGATGTAGAAATTAGGAATTACAAAAGATTAACTGAATTGAAAATTGAGGACTCTGCTATAGGTAATGTAAAGTTATATTGTAATTTGCAAACGCTAACATGGTAAATTTTCAGGCAGTTTGGATAAAGTCGAACCTGGAGATTGCATAGTATGCTTCAGCAAAAATGATATTTATTCAGTTTCCAGAGGAATCGAAGCTTCGGGTAAAGAAGTTGCTGTAATTTACGGAGGTTTACCACCGAATACGAAATTGGCGCAAGCTGCCAAATTCAATGATGTCGACAATAGCTGCAAAATCTTGGTGGCTACCGACGCCATCGGTATGGGACTAAATTTGTAATATTTTCAGAACTAGAAAAATTAATTGACTAATAATCTCAACAATTTAATGCAGGAGTATTCGACGAGTAATTTTTTATTCGCTAATTAAACCGACGATAAACGAGAAAGGTGAAAAGGAAATGGATACGATTTCGGTGTCCTCGGCGTTGCAAATTGCCGGGAGAGCCGGAAGATACGGGACTCAATGGGAGCAGGGTTCCGTTACCACCTTTAAACCGGAAGATTTGCATACCCTGAAGACACTTTTAGCATCACCCACTGAACCCATTACTCAAGCCGGTCTACATCCAACAGCTGAACAAATTGAACTCTACGCATACCATTTACCAAATTCAAGTCTTAGCAATTTAATGGTTTGTATATTATTTTATTTATATGTTGCACGTAGTAATTCAACATTAATTAAAGGACATATTCGTGAATTTATCTACTGTGGACGATTCGCTCTATTTCATGTGCAACATAGAAGATTTCAAATTCCTAGCAGATATGATTCAACACGTCCCATTGCCTTTAAGGGCAAGATATGTATTCTGTTGTGCACCAATCAACAAGAAAATGCCATTTGTTTGCACAATGTTCCTCAAGGTATGTAATTAGTATTCTGTCTATCTGCTAATACACATTAATTTTCCCGCAAATAAAAACAAACAACCATAAATAAGTACTACTAAATCTGTAAATAACTAATTCTTATGAATTGGAAATATGATAAATTTTTTAACATTTTTATGTGAAATAATCGTGTCAACTATTTCCTAATTTTAATATGTTCACAGTTCACCAGACAATACAGCAAAAACGAAAGGGTTACTTTTGACTGGTTATGTAGGAATATTGGCTGGCCAGTGCAGACGCCAAAAACTATCATAGACTTAGTTCATTTGGAAGCTGTCTTCGATGTATTAGATTTATATTTATGGTTAAGGTATGAACAAACTTCTTACCTTTTGTTAACGAACAGAATAAAGGGTTTGTTTGCAGCTATCGTTTCATGGATTTATTCGGCGATGCGCAGTTGGTCAGGGATATGCAGAAGGAGTTGGACGCTGTGATCCAGCAGGGCGTA
Organism: Nicrophorus vespilloides; assembly: GCF_001412225.1. Lineage (NCBI taxonomy): Eukaryota > Metazoa > Arthropoda > Insecta > Coleoptera > Silphidae > Nicrophorus > Nicrophorus vespilloides. The sequence continues at coordinate 16,140 of NW_017097824.1, forward strand.
GTTCAAATCACTCGGTTGCTTAGAAATTCGGAAACGGGAGTGTCGTCCGGCGGGACACCAGACGAGGACGAGTTCTCGTTGAACAGCAACAAACAGAATTACTTGAGAGGTATTGCCTTGCCATACTTCATTATCTCAAAAGATTCCATCCCTTATTTTTCAAATTACCATCATTAGCAAAACTAATGTCTTTTAGAGAGTATTGTATTCGTACTACGAAATGTTTGACAAGTGGGAACCTTTTATCTTTTTAATAATTAAATTACTTAAGTTTACTTTTTATGGAACATTCCGTAATTTAAATATTTGTAAAGAGTTATTGTTTTCATTGTATGTCACACAGTATTATAATTTCATTTTTCTTATTCCAGAACGAAAGGGATCTCAATTTGGCCGTGGTAAATTAACTGAGCGACTTTTGGCTCAGGGGTTGATTACTCCTAACATGTTACAAGAATTGAAGAAGGAGTGGAAAGATAATACAAGCGACAGTAATGACTTCGGTTTAGATCCAACAAAGAAAACCAGACGCAAGAGAAAAACTAAATGATGATTTGTTAATAAAACATTTTAGTTACTTTGTTGGAAATAGTATTTTTTCATTGACACAATACGTGTGATATACCTTTTATTTTTTATATTAATTCTAGCGCAAACGGACATATATGACTATTATTGCTAATATAATAGCACTCTAATAAGTTCCATAAATATATCAGGAAAACATCCATAGGGTAATTTTTCAATCATATGAAGATAATATACATGTACGAATTACAAATTAACACTTTCTAGCC